>NW_027522421.1:0-146764 GCF_052094955.1 Ictidomys tridecemlineatus
TTAAGGAGAGCAGAGGTTTGAGACTGGGGTGCAGGTGAACTGATGCAAGGAGCAGAGGTTTGACACTGGGATGCAGAAAGATCGTTGCAGAGAGAAGGGGTTGGAGACTGGGGTGCAGAAGGCCTGTTACAGACAGCAGAGTTTGCAGACTGGGGTGCAGAAGGCCTGCTACAGACAACAGAGTTTGGAGACTGGGGTTCAGAAGAACCATTACAGAGAGCAGAGGTTGGAAATTGCAGTACAGAAAGACTGGTACCCAGAGCATAGTTTGGAGACTGGGGAGCAGAATGTTTTTTGTAGAGTACAGAAGTTGGAGACTGGGGTGCTACAGGATCGTTGCAGAAAGAAGAGGTTGGAGACTGGGATGGAGAAGGAATGTTGTAGAGAACAGTGTTTGGAAACTGGTGTGCAGAAGGGTCTAAAAAAGAGCAGAGGTTGGAAACTGGGGTGCAGAAGGAGTGTTGCAGAGAGCAGACTTTGGAGACAGAGGTGCAGAAAGATCGTTGCAGAGAGCAGAGCTTGGATACTGAGGTTCAGAAGATTGTTTCAGAGATCAGAAGTTGGAGACTGAGGTTCAGAAAGACTGTTATAGAGAGTAGAGGTTGTAGATATGGGTTCAAATGGTCTGATACAGAGAGCAGAGGTTTGAGACTGGGGTGCAGAAGGACTGTTACACAGAGCAGAGTTTGGAGACAGGGTTGCAGAAGGATCTTAAAGAGAGCAGAGTTTAGAGACTGAGGTGCAACAGGAATGTTTCAGAGAGCAGAGTTTTGTGACTGGGGTGCAGAAGTATCATTGCAGAGCACAGAATTTTCAGACTGAGGTGCAGAAGGACTGTTGCAGACAGCAGTTGTTGGAGTCTTGGGTGCAGAAGGACTGTTGCAGAGAGTAGACGTTGGAGACTGGGGTGAAGAAAGATCGTTGTAGAGAGCAGAGGTTTGAGACAAGGATGCAGAAGGATTGTTACAGAAAAGAGTGTGGAGACTGGAGTGCAGAAGGCCTGTTACAGAGAGAAGAGTTTGGAGAAAGAGTGCAGAAGGACTATTTCAGTGGGAAGAGTTTGGAGACTGGGTTGCAGAAAGATCTTACACAGAGCAGAGATTGGAAACTGCGGTCAGAACGACTGTTACAGAGAGTAGAAAAAAGTGTGGAGACTGGGGTGCAGAAGGCCTGTTACAGAGAGAAGAGGTTGGAGAAAGAGTGCAGAAGGACTGTTTCAGTGGGAAGAGTTTGGAGACTGGGTTGCAGAAAGATCTTACACAGAGCAGAGATTGGAGACTGCGGTGCAGAACGGCTGTTACAGAGAGTAGATGTTGGAGACTGAGGTGCAGAAGGATTGTTACAGAGAGGAGATGTTGGAGACTGGGGTGCAGAAGGACTGCTGCAGATAGCAGAGTTTGGAGATAGGTTGTAAAAAGACTGTTGGAGGGAGCAGAGTTTGGAGATTGGTTCAGAAGGAATGTTGCAAAGAGCAGAGTTTGGAGACTGAGATGCAGAAGGACTGTTACAGAGAGCACTGGTTGGAGACTGGAGTGCAGAAGGACTGATAGAGAAAGCAGAGGTCGGAGACTGTGGTGCATAAGGAAAATTACAGAGAGAAGAATTTGGAGACCGCAGTAGAGGAGGACTGTTACAGAGAGCTTAGGTTGGAGACTGGGGTTGAGAAGGACTGTTTCAGAGTGCAGAGGTTGGACACTGGGGTGCAGAAGGACTGTTGCAGAGAGCAGAGGTTTGAGACTGGTGTGGAGAAGAATCGTTGCAGAGAGAAGAATTTGGAGACTTGGGTGCAGAAGTTCTGTTACAGAGAGCAGTGATTGAAGACTGGGGTGCAGAAATACTGAAAGAGAGAGCAGAGGTTGGAGACTGGGGTGCAGAAGGACCGTTAGAGAGAGCAGAGTTTGTAGACTGCTGTACAGAAGGACCGTTTCAGATAGCATAAGTTTGAGACTAGGGTACAGAAGGACTGTTGCAGAGAGCAGAGGTTGGAGACTGTGGTTCAGAAGGACTGTTACAGAGAGCAGATGTTGGAGACTGGAGTGCAGAAGAACTGTTACAGAGAGCAGAGTTTTTAGAAAAGATTGCACAGGGATCTTACAGAGAGCAGAGGTTGTAGACCAAGGTGCAGCAGGACTGTTACAGAGAGCAGAGGTTGGAGACAAGGGTACAGAAGGATCGTTTCAGATAACAAAGTTTTAACACTGAGGTGCAGAAGGATTTTGCAGAGAGCACATGTTGGAGAATGGGGTGCAGAAGGACTGTTGCAGAGAGCAGTGGTTGGAGACTGGGTTACAGAAGGATAGTTGTAGAGAGCAGAGGTTGGAGACTGGGGTGCATAAAGATTGTTATAGAGAAAAGATATCAGAGAGTGGGGTTCAGAAGTACTTTTACAGAGAGTAGAGTTTGAAGAATGAGGTGCAGAAGGACCGTTATAGAGAGCGAAGTTTGGAGACTGGGTTGCAGAGGGACTGCTGCAGAAAGCAGAGGCTGGACATGGGGTGTAGAAGGACTGTTGCCGAGAGCACAGGTTTGAGATATGGGTGCAGAAGCACTGTTGCAGAGAGTAGATGTTCTAGACTGCTTTTATGTAGGACTGTTACAGAGACAGAATTTTGAGACTTTGGTGAAGAATGACTATTGCGGAGAGCAGATGTTGGAGACTGGGTAGCAGAAGGTTTGTTGCAGAGTGCAGAGTTTGTAGACTGAGGTGCGGAAGGACTGTTATAGAGAGCAGAATTTGGAGATTGGGGTGCAAATGGACTTATACGGAAAGCAGAGTTTGGAGTCTCTGGTGCAGAAGGACTGTTGCAGAGAGCAGAGGTTGGAGAATGGGGTGCAAAAGGCCTGATATACAGAGCAGAGTTTGGAGACTGGGGTGCGGAAGGACTGTTACAGACAGCAGAATTTGGAGACAGGGTTGCAGAAGGATCTTACAGAGAGCAGAGTTTGAAGACTGTGGTACACCAGGACTGTTAGAGAGAGCAGAGGTTGGAGACTGAGTTGCAGAATGATTGTTGCAGTGAACAAAGTTTTCAGACTTAGGTGGAGGACTGTTGCAGAGAGCAGATATTGGAGACTGGGGTGCAGAAGGACTTTTGCAGAGAGCAGAGGTTGGAGACTGGGGTGCAGAAGAATCGTTGTAGGACTGTTGCAGATAGCAGAGGTTGGAGACTGGGGTGTATAAGGACTGTTGCAGGGACAAGAATTTGAGGCAGCGGTTCTGAAGGATTGTTGAAGAGGGCAGAGTTTGAGGACTGAGATGCAGAAGGACTGTTACAGAAAGTAGAGGTTGGAGACTGAGGTACAGAAGGATTGTTACAGAGAGCAGTGGTTGAAGACTGGGGTGCAGAAGGAATGTTGCAGATAGCAAAGGTTGGAGATTGGGGTGTAGAAGGAATTTTGCGGGCAACAGAGGTTGGAGACTGGGGTGCAGAAGGACTTTTGCAGAGAGCAGTGTTTGGAGACTGAGGTACAGTAGGACTGTTACAGAGAGCAGAGTTTGGAGACTGGGGTGCAGAATGACTTTTGCAGAGAGCAGAGGTTGGATACTGGGGTGCAAAAGGATCATTGTAGAGAGCAGAGGTTGGAGACTTGGGTGCAGAAAGATTGTTACAGAGAGCAGAGTTTTGAGACTGGTGTGCAGAAGGACTGTTCCAGAGGGCAGACGTTGGAGACTGGTGTGCAGAAGGATCTTTGCAGACAGCAGTGGTTTGAGACCGGGGTGCAGAAGGACTGTAACAGAGAGTAGAGTTTCAAGACTGAGGTTAAGAAGAATCGATGCAGAGAGCTGAGTTTGGAGACTTAGGTCAAAAAGGACTGTTGCAGAGAGCAGAGGTTGGAAACTGAGGTGCAAGAGGACTGTTACAGAGAGTAGATGTGCGAGATTTGGGTGCAAAAGGCCTGTTACAGAGAGCAGAGTTTTGAGACTAGGGTGCAGAATGATCGTTGTAGAGAGCAAAATTTTGCGACTGGGGTGCAGAAGGATTGTTGTAAAGAACAGAGTTTGGAGACTGGGGTGCAGAAGGCCTGTTACTGAGAGCAGACTTTGGACAAGGGTTCAGAAGTACATTTACAGAGAGTAGTTTTTGAAGACTGAGGTGCAGAAGGATCATTACAGCGAGCAGAGGTTAAAGACTGAGGCGCAGAAGGATTGTTAGGGAGAGCAGAGGTTGAAGACTGGGTTGCAGACGGTGTGTTGCAGAGAGCAGAGGCTGGACACTGGGGTGTAAAAGGACTGTAGCAGAGAGCACAGGTTCACATTGGGGTTCAGAAGGACTGTTGCAGAGAGCAGAGGTTGGAGACTGGGTTACAGATGGACTGTTACAGAGGCAGAAGTTAAAGATTTGGTACAGATGGTCTGTTGCAGAGAGAAGATGTTAAATATTGGGGTGCAGAAGGACTGTTGCAGAGAGCAGAATTTGTAGACTGAAGTGGAGAAAGACTCTTACAAAGAGCAGGTGTTGAAAATTGTGGTGCAGATGGACTGATACAGTAAGCAGAGTTTGGAGACTGGGGTGCAGAAGGATTGTTGAAGAGTGCAGAGTTTGTAGACTGAGGAACACAAGCACTGTTACACAGAGGAGAGGTTGGACAATGGGGTACAAAAGGCCTGTTACAGAGAGCAGAGTTTGGAGACTGGGGTGCAGAAGGACTGTTACAGAGAGCAGAGTTTTGAGAATGGGGTGCAGAAGGATCCTTGCTGAGAACAGAGATTTCAGACTAAGGTGCAGAAGGATTGTTGCAGAGAGCAGAGTTTGGAGTCTGAGGTGCAGAAGGATTGTTACAGAGAGCAGAGATTGGAGACTGTGGTGAAGAAGGACCGATACATAGAGCAGATTTTTGAGGGTGCACTACAGGAGGACTGTTACAGAGAGCAGAGGTTGGAGACTGGGGTGGAGAAGGACTGTTGCAGAGAGCCAAGGAAGGAGAATTGGGTGCAGAAGGATCGTTGTGGAGAGCAGGGTATTGAGACTGGTTTGCAGAAGTACTGTTACAAAGAACAGAGTTTGGAGAAGGGGTGCAGAAGGACTGTTGCACGAAGCAGAGGTTTGAGACTTTGTTTTAGAAGGACTGTTGCAGACAGCAGAATTTGGAGATTGAGGTGCAGAAGGACTGTTACAGAGAGCAGAGGTTGGAGACTGGGGTGCTGATGGACTGATACAGAAAACAAAGGTTAGAAACTGGGGTGCAGAAGTACCGTTACAGAGAGCAGATTTTGGAGACTACACTATAGGAGGACTGTTACAGAGAGCAGAGGTTGAAGACTAGGGTGGAGAAGGACTGTTTCTGAGTGCAGAGTTTGGAGACTGGGGTGCAAAATGATCATTTCAGAGAGCAGAGTTTTTAGACTGAGGTGCAGAACGACTGTTGCAAAGAGCAGATGTTGGAGACTGGGGTGCAGAAGGACTTTTTCAGAGAGCAGATTTTGGAGACTGTTGTGCAGAAAGATTGGTACAGAGAGCAGAGGTTGGATACTGGGGTTCAGAAAAACCATAGCAAAGATCAGAGTTTGGGAACTGAGGAGAAGAAGTCTCCTTGCAGAGAGCAGATTTTTCAGACTGAGGTGCAGAAGGACTGTTGCAGAGAGCAGATTTTGGAGACTGGGGTGAAGAAGGTTCGTTGCAGAGAGAAGAGGTTGGAGACTAAGGTGCAGAAGGACTGTGGCAGATAGCAGAGGTTGGAGACTGGGGTGTAGAAGGACTGTTGCAGGAACAAGAATTTGAGACAGCGGTTCTGAAGGACTGTTGCAGAGAGCAGAGTTTGGAGACTGAGATGCAGAAGGACTGTTACAGAGAGTAGAGATTGGAGACTGAGGTACAGAAGGATTGTTACATAGAACAGAGGTTGGAGACTGGGGTGCAGAAGGACTGTTGCAGATAACAGAGGTTGAAGACTGGGGTTTAGAAAGACTTTTGCAGAGACCGGAGTTTGGAGACTGAGGTACAAAAGGACTGTTACAGAGAGCAGAGTTAGAGACTGGGGTGTAAAAAGATCATTGCAGAGAGCAGAGTTTGGAGACTGGGGTGCAGAAGGATTGTTACATAGAGCAGAGGTTGGAGACTGGTGTGCAGAAGGACTGTTGCAGAGAGCAGTGCTTTGAGACCGGGGTGCAGAAGGACTGTTACAGTGAGTAGAGTTTCGAGACTGAGGTGCAGAAGGCTCGATGCAGAGAGCTGAGTTTGGAGACTGAGGTGCAAAAGGACTGTTGCAGACAGCAGAGGTTGGAGACTGAGGTGCAAAAGGACTGTTACAGAGAGTAGAGGTGGGAGATTTGGGTGCAAAAGGCCTGTTACAGAGAGCAGAGGTTGGAGACTGGTGTGCAGAATGTTTGTTGTAGAGAGCAAAATTTTGAGACTGGGGTTCAGAAGGATTGTTAAGGATAGCAGAGGTTGGAGACTCGGTTGCAGAGGGACTGTTGCAGAGAGCAGAGGCTGGACACTGGGGTGTATAAGGACTGTAGCGGAGAGCACAGGTTCACATTGGGGTGCAGAAGGACTGTTGAAGATAGCAGAGGTTGGAGACTGGGTTACAGAGGGACTGTTAGAGAGGCAGAGGTAGAAGATTTAGTGGAGAAGGTCTGTTGCAGAGAAAAGATTTTGGAGATTGGGGTGCAGAAGGACTTTTGCAGGGATCAGAGTTTCTAGACTGTGGTGAAGAAAGACACTTACAGAGAGCAGGTGTTGGAAATTGTGGTGCAGATGGACTGATACAGTAAGCAGAGTATTAAGACTGAGGTGCAGAAGGATTGTTGCAGAGAGCAGAGTTTGTTGACTGAGGTGCAGAAGCACTGATACAGAGACCAGAGGTTGGAGAATGGGGTGCAAAAGGCCTGTTACAGAGAGCAGAGGTTGGAGACTGGGTTGTAGAAAAACTTTTGCAGGCAGCAGAGGTTGGAGACTGGGGTATCAGAAAAACTTTTGCAGAGAGCAGAGTTTGGAGACTGAGGTACAGAAGGACTGTTACAGAAAGCAGAAGTTGGAGACAGTGGTGGAGAAGGACTGATACAGAAAGTAGAAGTTGGAGACTGGGGTGCAGAAGGATCCTCACAGAGAGCAGAGGTTGAAGATAGCAGTACAGAAGAAATGTTACAGAGAGCAGAGGTTGGAGACTGGGATGGAGAAGGACTGTTTCAGAGAGTAGTTGTTGGATACTGGGTTGCAGAAAACTGTTGTAGAGAGCAGAATTTGGAGACTAAGGTGCAGAAGAATTGTTGCAGGGAGCAGATTTTGGAGACTGAGGTGCTTAAGGACTCTGGCAGAAAACAGAGTTTGGAAAATGGGGTGCAGAAGGATCGTTGCAGAGAGCAGAGTTTGGAGACTGCAGTACAGAAGGAATGTTGAGAGGTGAGATGAAGAAGGATTGCTACAGAAAGCAGAGTTTGTTGCCTTGGGTGCAGTAGGATCATTGCACAGAGCAGAGTTTTCAGACTGAGGTGAAGATGGACTGTTTCAGAGAGCAGATGTTGGAGACTGGGGTGCAGATAGACTTTTGCAGAGACTGAGGTTGGACATTGTGTTGCAAAAGGATCGTTGCAGAGAGCAGATGTTGGAAACTGGGTTGTAAAACAATTGTTACACATAGAAGAGGTTCGAGAATGGGGTGCAGAAGGACGATTGCAGAGAGCAGAGTTTGGGGACTGATGTGCAGAAAAATTGTTACAGAGAACAGAAGTTGGAGACTGGGGGGCAGAAAGACTGTTGCAGACATCAGAGGTTGGAGACTTGGGTGCAGAAGGACTGTAGCAGAGAGCAGAGGTTGGAGACTGGGGTGAAGAAGGACTGTTGCAGAGAGCAGACGTTGGAGACTGGGATGCAGAAGGATCGTTTCAGAAAGCAAATGTTGGATACTGGGGTATAATAAGACGTTTGCAAAGAGCAGAGTTAGAGACTTGGGTGCAGAAAAACTGTTGCAGAGTGCAGAGGTTGGAGACTGAGGTGCAGAAGGACTGTTTCAGAGAGCAGATATTGGATTTTGTGGTAGAGAAGGACAGTTACACAGAGCATAGTTTGGAGACTGGGGTGCAGAAGGATAATTGCAGAGAGCACAGTTTGGAGACTGGGGTGCAGAAGTTCTGTTACAGAGAGCAGAGGTTGAAGACTCTGGTGCAGAAGGACTGTTAAAGAGAGAAGCGTTTGGAGAATGGGTTGCAGAAGGATCTTACAGAGAGCAGGGGTTGGAGACTGAGGTGCAGAAGGACTTTTACAGAGAGTAGAGGGTGGAGACTGGGGTGCAGAAGTCCTGTTACAGAGAGCAGAGGTTGAAGACTGGGGTGCAGAAGGCCTGTTATAGAGAGCAGAGTTTCGAAACTGGGTTGCAGACGACTTACAGAGAGAAGCGTTTGGAGAATGGGTTGCAGAAGGATCTTACAGAGAGAAGTGGTTGGAGACTGAGGTGCAGAAGGACTTTTACAGAGAGCAGAGTTTGGAGTCTGGGGACAAGACGGATCGTTGCAGAGAGCAGATGTTGGAGACTGGGTGCAGAAGGACTATTAAAGAAAGCAGAGGTTGGAGACTGAGGTTCAGAAGATCATTTCTGAGTGCAGAGGTTTGAGACTGGGGTGTAGAAGGACTGTTACAGATTGCAGAACTTGGAGACTTAAGTGCAGAAGGACATTTACAGAGAGGAGAGTTTAAAGACTGGGGTGCAAAAGAATTCTTACAGAGAGCAGAGGATGGAGACTGGGGTGCAGAAGGATCGTTGCAGAGAGCAGAGGCTAGAGAATGAGGTGCAGAAGGATCGCTACAAAGAGCAGAGTTTGGAGACCTGGGTGCAGCAGGACAGTTACAGAGAGCACAGGTTTGAGACTTTGGTTCAGAAGAAATGAAGCAGAGAGCAGAGGTTGGAGACTGGGGTGTAGAAGGACTGTTTCAGACAGCAGTTGTTGGAGACTGAAATGCAGAAGGATCATTGCAGAGAGCAGAGGTTGGAGACTGCGGTTTAGAAGGATTGTTGCAAAGAGCAGAGGTTGTAGAGTGAGGTTCAGAAAAATCGTTGCAGAGAGAAGAGGTTAAAGACTGACGTGTAGAAGGCCTGTTACAGAGAGCAGAGTTTGAAGACTGGGGTGCAGAAGACATGTTACAGAGAGCAGAGGTTGGAGACTGGAGTGCAGAAGGATTGTTTCAGATAGCACAGTTTGAAGACTGGGGTGCAGAAACATTGTTGCAGACATTAGAGGTTTAAGACTGAGGCTTATAAGGACTGTTACAGAGAGCAGACTTAGGAATCTGAGGTGCAGAAGGACTACTACAGAAAGCAGAGGTTGGCAATTGCGGTGCAGAAGGACCATTATATAGAGAAGAGGTTGGAGACTGCAGTATAGAAGGACTGTTAGAAAGAGCAGAGTTTGGAGACTTTGGTGCGGAAGTACCGTTGTAGAGAGCAGATGTTGGAGACTAGGTTGCAGATGGACTGTTACAGAGAGCAGAGGTTGGAGGCTGAGGTGCAGAAGGATTGATACAGAGAGCAGAGGTTGGAGACTGTGGTACAGAAGGACCATTACAGAGAGCAAAGTTTTGGAGAGTGAGGTGGAGAAGGACTTTTAGAAAAAACAGAGGTTGGATACTGGGGTGCAGAAGGACTGTTACAGAGAGGAAGGGTTGGAGAAAGGGATCCAAAAGGATCTTACAGAGAGCAGAGTCTGGAGACTGGGGTGCAGAAGAACTGTTGCAGAGAGCAGAGGTTGGAGACTGAGGTTCAGAAGGATCGTTGCAGAGAAAATAGGTTGGAGACTGGGGTGCAGAAAGACTGTTACAGAGAGCAGAGATTCGAGATTGGCTTGCAGAAGAACTGTTACTGAGAGCAGAGGTTGGAGACTGAGGTGCAGTAAGCCTGTTACAGAAGCAGAGTTTGGAGACTGAGGTACAGAAAGACTGTTACAGTGAGCAGAGGTTGGAGACTTAGGTGCAGCATGATTGGTACAGAGAGAAGAGTTTGGAGACTAGGTTTAGAAGGACTGTTACAGAGTGCAGAGGTTGGAAACTGTGGTGCAGAAGGATCGTTGCAGAGACCAGGGATTGGAGACTAGGGTCAGAAAGACAGTTACAGAGAGCACTGTTTGGAGACTGGGGTGCAGAAGAAATGTTGCAGTGAGCAGAGAATGGAGACTGCGGTACAGAAGTACTGTTACAAAGAGCAGAGGGTGGAGAGTGGGGTGCAGATTATATGTCACCTAGATCAGAGTTTGAAAACTAGGGTGCAGAAGGATGTTACAGAGAACAGAGGCTGGAGACTGGGATCAGAAGGACTGTGGCAGAGAACAGACGTTGGAGACTGGGGTGCAGAAGGATCGTTGCAGGGAGCAGTGGTTGGAGACTGAGGTGCAGAAGAATCGCTACAGAGAGTAGACTTTGGAGACCAGGGTGCAGTAGGATAGCTACAGAGAGCACAGGTTGGATACTGGTGTGAAGAAGAAATGTTGAAGAGAGCAGAGGTTGGAGACTGGGGTGCAGAAGGACTGTAGCAGAGAGCAGAATTTGGAGACTGTTGTGTAGAAGGACTGTTCCAGAGAGAAGACGTTGGAGACTGGTGTGTAGAAGGACTTTTGCACAGAACAGAGGTTGGAGACTGGGGTGAAGAAGGACTGTTGTGGAGAGCAGAGTTTGAAGACTGAGGTGCAGAAGGACTGTTGCAGAGAGCATAGGTTTTAGACTGGGGTGCAGAATAACTTATACAGAGAGCAGACTTTGTAGCCTGGGTGCAGAAGGACTGCTGCAGAGAAAAGATGTTGGATACTGGGATGCAGAAGGGCCGTTGTAGAGAGATGAGGTTGGAGACTGAGGTGCAGAATGACTGTTACAGAGAGCAAAGTTAAACGAACGGGGTGCAGAAGGATCTTACAGAGAGCAGATGTTTGAGACTTGGGGGCAGAAGGACTGTTGCAGAGAGCAGAGGTTGGAGACTGAGGTGCAGAAGAATCGTTGCAGAGAGAAGAGTTTGGAGACTGGTGTGCAGAAGGCCTGTTACACAGAGCAGAATTTGGAGACTGAGTTGCAGAAGACCTGTTACAGAGAGCAGATATTTGAGACTGGGGTGCAGAAGGATTGTTACAGATATCACAGTTTGGAGACTGGGGTTTAGAAGGATTGTTGCAGAGAGCAGAGCTATCAGACTGAGGCTTAGAAGGACTGTTACAGAAAGCAGAGTTTGGAGTCTCAGGTGCAGAAGGACTCTTTCAGAAAGCAGAGGTTGGCAATTGGGGTGCAGGAGTACCATTATAGAGATAAGAGGTTAAAGACTGCGGTACAGAAGGACTGTTACAGAGAGCAGACGTTGGAGACAGAGGTGCAGAAGGATTGTTACAGAGAGTATAGATTGGAGACTGGGGTGCAGAAGGACCATTATAGAGAGCAGGGGTTGGATACTGAGGTGCAGAAGGACTGCTACAGAGAGTAGAGGTTGGAGACTGAGGTGCAGAAGGATTGGTACAGAGAGAAGAGGTTGGAGACTGAGGTTTAGAAGCACTGTTACAGAGAGCAGAGGTTAGAATATGTGGTGCAGAAGAATCGATGCAGAGAGCAGAGGTTAGAAACTGAGGTGCAGAAGGATCATTGCAGACAGCAGAGGTTGGAGACTGAGGTGCAGAAGGATCTTTACAGAGAGGAGAGGTTGGAGACTGGGGTCATTAAGACAGTTACAGAGAGCAAAGTTTGAAGACTAGGGTGTGGAAGAAATGTTGCAGTGAGCAGAGATTGGAGACTGGGGTGAAGAAGGCCTGTTACAGAGAGCAGACGTTGGAGACTGGGGTGCTTTAGGCTTGTTACTTAGAGCAGATGTTGGAGACTGTGGTTCAGAAGGACTGTTACAGATAGCACAGTTTATAGACTGGGGTGCAGAAGGATATTATAGAGAGCAGAGTTTGGAGACTGAGGTGCAGAAGGACTTTAACAGAGAGCAGAGTTTGGAGACTGTGTTGCAGAATGATTGTTGCAGAGAGAAGAGTTTTCAGACTTCGGTGCAGAAGGACTGTTGCAGAGAGCAGATGTTCGAGAGTGGGGTGCAGAAGGACTCTTTCAGAAAGCAGAACTTGGAGACTGGAGTGCAGAAGGATTCTTGCAGGAAGCAGAGGTTGGAGACTGGGGTGCAGAAGGCCTGTTACAGATATCACAGTTTGGAGACTGGTGTGCAGAAGGATATTATAGAGAGCAGAATTTGGAGACGGAGGTGCAGAAGGACTGTTACAGAGAGCAGAGGTTGAAGACTGGGGTGCAGAATGATTGTTGCAGAGAGCAGAGTTTTCAGACTGAGGTGCAGAAGGACTGTTACAGAGAGCAGATGTTCGAGACTGGGGTGCAGAAAGAGTGTTTCAGAGACTAGAATTTGGAGACTGAGGTGCAAAAGGAGTGTTACAGAGAGCAGAGGTTGGAGATTGGGGTGCAGAATGATTGTTGCAGAGAGCAGAGTTTTCAGTCTGGGGTGCAGAAGGACTTTTATAGGGAGCAGAGGTTTTAGACTGGGGTGCAGAAGACCTGGTACAGAGAGCAGAGCTTTGACACTGTGGTGCAGAATGATTGCTGATAGCTGGTGAGCCTCCTTCTGGACACCTTCTTTTCCGCACTGTCCATCAGGCCCTCTCTTCTCACCCTGCTCTCTTTTAGCTTTATGAGCACCTGTGACTTCCACAGTCACTCTACGCCATGACTCCCAGGCCTATCTCCTGGGAACCTGTCCCACTGCCTCCTGGAATCTTCTTGGGGAGACCCTGCAGGTACCCAGACTCCAAGCCCAACCTCCATTCCTACTTTCCTCTCCCCAAACACGCTCCTTCTAATTTTTATTTATGTTTTAATGAGTGATCCCACTGCCACTCAGCTACTGCACAGACCAGGTGCCCTCTTGTGTCGTTGTCACCAAGACTTTAAAGTGCTCCACCCAGGGCTCCACTTCAGAGCTTTTCCCCAAGCTCCAAATGTCACATCTTCAATTACCAGATATTTCCTTTTAATCTTGTTTTGGCACCAGATTATTCTCCCAGACTACATAAAGGTATTCTAACAAAAGCACATGGACTGTAGGGACTATTATGGCTTAGAAATAAGGTATCCCCCCACCAAAAGCTCAGGGTCAGCCACAGTAGCAGTGTTCAGAGGTGAAATGATTAGACTGTGAAACTTGTGACCTAATCTGTGGATCCATCCATTTTGTGGGTTAATTATCTGAAAGGCCCACTGTACTGAGAAGAGTGTGGTAAGTTGGAGTGCAGCCAGGGACATGCCCTGGGGAATCACATCTTGTTTCCTGCAAACTGTCTCCTCCTGTCCCCTCAACTGCCCCAACCTTCTGGCTGCCATGAGCTAGGGACACTTCCCCCCTTGTTCCCTTCCACCTGGGTGTCCCACCTCATCTCAGGCAGGCAGAAATGGGTCAGCTGGCCCCAGACCAAACCTCCAAGTCAGGAGGCCAGAGTGCATCTCCCCCTCTGGGTTGTTCTGGTCAGGCCTGTGGTAACTGTGGCAACCGTGGACTGACCCAGGGAGTAGGTGTTATGAGTGGATTGGACCCACAACCGTTTCCTAAATTCACAGATTCTGTCATTTTCAGAGCTCAAGCCATTTCTATCTGGATGGCCTGTTTCCAGCCTTCCCTCACCTAGAATGCAGTCTACTAGTGATTATTGTGATTCTCCAACTGTCCTGGCCCTGCCCATTTGCACACCACAGCTAGCTCCTAGGCAGCCAGACCCATGGACCTCCTGCTGGCCACTGAGGAGAGAAGAGAGATTTTCTGAGGACCCTGTTAGAAGTCCACTCTTATTTTTTTTTAAAGACCACACTCAGAGGGCGTGTTTCAGACAGTCCTTCACATGTGTCTTTGAGAAATCAGACTCACATGATTTTTGTGATTCTCTCCCAGGATCCAATAACCACCGCTCTACTCCCTACTTCTCTGAGATCAACTTTTTAGCTTCCACAAAGAATTGAAAAACTGCTATTTCTCTTTATGTGTCTGGCTTATTTCACTTAATATAATTTCTCCCATGAGCTAGTTTTAAATAGAAACTGCACAACAAATTCTTTTATGTCAGATTTAAATTTTATTCTGAAGAGATAATTCGAAATGGTCACACATGTTCATGTAGGAAAATGTTCATTAAAATATTTATAAGCCTGGAGATGATCTGAATGTTTAGCCAAAGGGAAGGGATTAAGTTTATTTAAGAGATGTAAGTTTATTGATCATCTCAATAGATGCAGAAAAAGCATTTAACAAAATATATCAACACTACCTGACAAAACAGTAGAAACACTAGGGACAGAAGGAACTTTGTAAAAGCATTGTAAAAGGTATCTATGCTAAACCCAAGGCAGCATCATTCTAAGTGGAGAAAGGTTGAAAGCATTCACTCTAAAAACTGGAAGAAGACAGGGTGCTTTCTCTTTCACCACTTCTATTCAACTTCATCCTTGAAATTGCCAGAGCCATTGGACAAAAGAAAGAAATTAAAGGTATACAAATATGTCAAGAAGAATTCGAATCTCACTCTTTGCTGATAGGATCACGTCATCTTCTTTAATTTTTTATTAGAGCATAATAGTTATACATAGAAGTTGGGTTGATTTGGAAAAGATCCTACGTGCATGGAATCTGATTTACTCTATTCAGTCCCCACCCCCCATCTCCCTCCCCTTCCCGCCCCCATTCTCCTTTCTCTACTGATCTTTCTTTGGGTTATTTATCTGTTAATTTCTGACTGGTGCTTTCTACATATACATACAGGTGCAGTCCCCTGTGGTAGACTTCCATGTGCACATAACATGATCTGCGTAAAAACCTTTCACATTTCCTCCCTTTCCAAACCTCTCCGCCCTCTAATTCTCCTTCTACTCTACTGATCTTCCCTGTATACTTAAGATAGCCAGTCCAACCCCACTTCATCAACTTCTTTCCTCTATTTTGCTCTGGCCCTGATAATTTCAGCGTTGTACAGGAATAGTTAACTTTTGCCTTTCTGAACACAGAGATCAAGATTGATGTAAAATGAGAAAAACTCTACATTGGAAAACACTGAAGGCAACACCGACTGCTTCTGCAGATGATGACTCTGCTTTGTAAAGTTTTTTCTTAACATTGCAATGAAAATGAACTTCTCCAAAAATCCTATCTTTACATAAAAGGACAAAGGAGACAGAGATTACTGAGACAGTGAGAAATGACTTCACACCATGATGAGGTCGAATGGCTTTCTGTTGGCTTCTAGCAATTCTCTGGTTACTCCACCCACCATCACTCCTGCAAATGTGTGTAGCTCCATGGTTCTGATTTCCTGAAACCAGTCCACAGGTTATCAGTCTCCAGGCTGCTTTACATTTGATATTATTTGCCATGTTGCTGCAGATTAACAAGCCTGTTTGGGGTGCTCTCAGTCCATTTTCATCATGGTCTCTTTTTTTCTGTTTTGTAGCTATGACAACATTGGAAATGAGCAATCAATCATTTGTCACTGAATTCATCTTCATGGGATTTTCCAACCACTCCAACCTACAGGGCTGGTTCTTCCTGCTCTTTCTGGTCATTTACCTGACCACTCTCCTAGGGAACATGCTCATAATAGTGGCCACCAGGGTCAGTCCGGCTCTCCACACTCCAATGTACTTCTTCTCAGCAATTTGAGCTTCCCGGACGTCTGCTACACATCCACCACCCTCCCCAGTACTGCTGGCAAACTTCTTCTGGGAGAAGAAGGCCATTTCTTATGAGGGCTGCCTTTTCCAGATCTTCTTCTTGGTGACAAGTGGTGGCACAGAAGGCATTTTACTGGCTGTGTGGCCAGTATGACTGCTGTGTCGCCACCTGCCTTCCTCCTCAGTACCCAGTCATCATGAGTGTGAAGGTCTGTGTTAGCCTGTTGACTGGTTCCTGGCTGTGTGGGCTGGTGAATTTGGTCACACACACGGTGCTGGCCATTACACTCACTCTATGTGGCCCCACCAGTTCAGCCACATTCTCTGTGACACCCCATTGCTCCTGAAGCTCTCCTGCTCAGACACCTCTGTCAACGAGTCTGTGCTCCACGTTGTCAGTGCCACCATGGACTGAGCCCCTGCTTCTTCACTGCAGCTCCTAATCACCCATCATGGCAGCCATCCTGGGGGATTCCCTCTGCCCAGGGCAGGAGGAAGGCCTTCTCCACATGTGCGTCCTCCCTCACTGTCATGGTGTTCTTCTATTGAACAGCCAACTTCCACTATGAGAGGCCCAGAGAAGGCTGGACACGGACACCCTGGTCTCTGTGCTCTTCTGTGTTGTGACTCCCATGTTGAAGCTTATCATTCACAGCCTGAGAAGCAACGAGATCCAGAGTGCCCTGAGGAAGCTTGCTGGGAGACAGACTGTATAGTGAGCTTAGAACTAGATGATGGTTTCATTCTAGGAAATGTCTTAGTTGTAAAAATATGTGAACTATTCAGCAGCAATTACAAGAGCGCTCTCTCCATTCACAGTGTCTCATGACCACTGTGGTGCCCCTCCACCAGGGGAAGCACACTCTGCTAAGTTTGTGACACATTGTGACCTCACCTGGGTTCTCTAATCCACAGGTATTTCAGAATATTTTTATTACTTTTCTCTCCAAAATAGCCTATACCCAAAGCAGTCAATCTCCTTTCCTTCAATATTGCAGCTCTAGCCAACACTAGTGACTGTGAAGTGCTATGTGCAATGTGACTTTGACTTGCATTTTCCTAATGGATCTTTATTTTAAGTTTTAAATAAACACTATTTCTGTGTTTCTCCTTCATATGTGGAAAGACCCATGTATACACTCGAGTTGCTGTGAATATTTTTAATGAAGTAATACCATATACGCCTGTTGGCTCTGACTCCTTTCACTTAGGATGTTTGCAATTTTCAGTTATTATTGTAGCTTGTATTAGTATCAGTAGGCCCTTGCCATTGCCTCAGTCATGGGAGGGGCGCAGCAGGACACGGATCAGATCTTATCCTCTTTGAATTTCTTAATAGATCTGGCTTAGGACTAAATTAGACACTGTATAGGAACAAAATTGGTTTGAATTAAACTAACCACTACCAAAAAAAGAAATTTTAAAATCCTAAATGGAAAAGAGAATTTTTTATTTTGAAGAATTTTATAACTAGAAGGCTCTTACATATAGTAAGAGGTAATAATTTGTCTTCCCTTTCCCCTTTTTGCTGAAGAAACACAGGTGAAATAAAAAGAACTGAAAGAGCTGGCACAGTGATGCACGCCTGTAACCCCAGCAGCTCAGGAGGCTGAGGCAGGAGGATAGTGAGTTCAAAGACAGCCTCAGCAAAAACAAGGCACAAGAAACTCAGTGAGACCCTGTCTCTAAATAAAATATATAATAGGGCTGGGGATGTGGCTCAGTGGTCAAGCCCCTGAGTTCAATCTCCGGTAACTGCCCCCCTACACCCCGGCTCCCTAAAAACAGAACTGAAAGAGATGTTAAATGCTGAATTGAGAGCTGAATCTCCAAGACAGGAGAGAGGCTTCTTCTTGGTGAATTTGTTAAGATTATAAAACCTACCAGTTAGGGGTAAGGGCATCCCTGCATGTTAGGTGAAAGAGCCCAGCCTCCCCCAAAGTGTGTCCTTGGACCAGCATCACTGGGAACACTTGGAACTCACTGACTGAGGCCAACTGTTCTGCACAATGACCTCTGATCTTTCCCTTGGATCCAAGCACTAACACCACATGAAAAGATATGAGGACAACTCTGGGCCAGGCCAGATAGCTCATAGATTTCACAGTAATAAATTCACATTGCCACAAGCACCTGAATCATTCAGATATTTTTTTCTGAATAAATTGACCTTGTAGTGTGTGTGTGTGTGTGTGTGTGTGTGTGTGTGTGTGTGTGTGTGTGTGTGTGTTTTATAGCAATTTACTGGGAAACATGAAAATTGGATTTAAAATTTTAATCATTGCTTGTGCTATTGAGATCAAATAGGAATCATTGTCTCTCTGATGTGCATAAGGGTTTCATGATCACACTATTTTCCTTGTTTTGGTCATGCCCATTTTTTTTTGTTTGAGGAAATGAATCCCTAATTTTATTCAGCAAAACATTTCATTATTGCCAAAGCAAAAAAAAAAGAAAAAGTTCTTCTTTTAAGACTCTAGACTTATATATTTTATTTGTTTACATTTGATTTTAAAATTTGTTGTGCTTAACTGAAGCACGACTTTCTATTGAAATTTAAATACTTTTAAGCTTCTTAAGGCCCTGAGATTTGGAATTTTAATGAAAGCTGTGTTGGCCTATTAATCATGTGCAATGAATTATTAGAACCAAAGACAAGAATGTCTGGTCATTGAAGATATAAGACAGTTTACTAATATATGGTATTATCATCAGGTAACAAAGTATCACTACAAATAAGAGTTATTACATAATAAATTTTCTGAGTCAATTTCTTTTTTGTTTCTTAAATCATTATTGTTAATACATATTAAATGTACAAATTAATGTACATTATGCAAATTAATGGAATTCATTGATGTTTCCCTACTTGCATTAATATATTGTGCAATAATTTCAATTTTTTCTGTAAAAAGGGGATAATAGGTTATCTTATAGCTTGTTGTATAAACTAAAATAAGTTAATGCATGTAAAAGTCTTATAGGCATTAATAAGTGTTAGGTATTTTTATCTAATGTGTGTCTTTATTCGTTACTCAATTTGAAAAATCCTGATTGAATTCAGGTATATAAAATTCATCTTTTCAAAGAAATTCACTGAGTTTGAATAAATGGATTATCCGAAATTCAATCTAATTTTTACAGAAAACATGCCACTTTTAAACTACATTAAACAAGGTTTTTAAAGTCAGGCACTTATGTGTATTGAAGCCATCTAAGAAGACTCACACTCAAATTATTTTTCTTTGAAATATGCCCTAGATGATTATGATGATTATGGTTATTATTATTGCAGAGCAGAGGGTTTACTATTAAGTTGATCTAATTCCTATGCTGCATTATATAAATTCTAAGGAGCAAGTACATATTGTGTCACAAAGTGTAATTCATGAGTTATGATTGTTAATAATGGATTCAAATGGTGACCATGATGATGATTCAATCTAATGCCCTACATTAATAAAGAGCATAGAGGATAAAGAAAATTGTTTGGGTATCATCCTTCACCCTATCCCACACCCGTGACCTACAAGAAATTAGCCAGTAAAACCAAGGAAAAACTTATATGTAGATAAAATTATGTAAACATACATTGGGAGATTTTTTTAATGCCCCATGAAATTGTCCCTCCTGAACTGACCTTTATATTTAAGACCTTTACAATAGCAGTATGCACAATTTCAGAGATTGTATTTTTAAAACCCTGAACATTTACGTTTAGTTTTCCCTTTTACACATCCACAGATCATGTACCAATTTCCCATAGTAAAATCTGCTGGAACTGCCTTCTATGTGAAATTTTATTTCTTTTTCTGAAAACATCTAGATATCTACCTAAAAAAGAGATTGTCATATTGATCTTTTTGATACGGGGAGTTAAAAGAAAGTACATGTCACTGATTTCTAAATGACTTGAAGTTCATCCAGGTAGTTGATAGAGAAAACAGAGAACGTAAGAAATGTCAAGTACATGTAGCTTCCAGCTCCATTTTTAAGTTGATTTATTGTAAATCAATGCTAATAAGGTAAACTCTTGTTTAGGGAAATTATTAAGAGAAAGCGATACCTACAACTGAATGAGATAGTGTGGTGTTTTTAGTCATTTCTGGATAAATTTTACTACAATTTTTTTTGAACACCAAGTATCACAAGAATCCCTACTTTCTCTATTTCCTTCTCTACTTTCTCTATTCTCCTGGGGGATTTCATATTCACTCTTATTGTAACAGTTGCCTTCAAGACAATGACTCCAAAATCCACACCTGCAGTTCTAGGCTGCCTGTGAAGGGCATTTTTACGTGATTATCCCACAGATAACTCACATTCAACATTACTCAAATCAAATCCACCAAAGCCTCCGCTACATATGCTATTCCTCACATATTCCTGTTTTCCTGAGTGATCCTACCAGGTGGCCAACCTGCCCAAACTGATTTGTTGTCTTTACCCTGTCCTCTTCAACTAGGACTTTAAAGTTCTTCATATCCTTCTTCATGAGGGCTTCAGAGATTTTCTCCCACCTTCAACACAGCACGTCTTCAGATACAGACCACTTCATTTTGATCTTGTTTTAGCACTCAGATCACTCTTTTGAACTAAACAGGTGTGTCTAAAACCTGGGGAACCAGGTTTCACAATTATCGACCCCTGCTCCTTGGACTCACATGCACAATTCCATGAGTGGGTCTATCTGCGTGTTCTAGACCTAGAGATCTGATGATATTCTAAAACCCAGTCTATCTCCCTCCAGATGTCCCTGTTTTCAATCTGCACTCACCTAAAAGAGATTTATGGTCCTCTATTGTTGATACTCTGCAATCATTGATGTCCATGCTCATACACAAGCCTGGCTTCAAGAGACACACCTGGGCTCTCTAACCCATGGAATGGTGGGGGGTGGGACGTTTTCCGAGGTTTCTATTGCCAAGTACCTTGCTTAGAAATCAGGCCTGACACAAATTCACAGCGCCTAGACCCGGCCCCATAGGCTGATACCCTGCCACCTCCCCTGAAGTAGCAGGCTCTTCAGAATGACCCAGGTCTTGGCATTATCCACTGGTACTATCCTACCAGCCCCTTGAATCCTAGCTGGAGTCTCTGTAGAAACAGTGTACATTCTATGTAAATGGGTTCCCTCCTCCCGCCCCAGTGTGATGCAGCTCTCAGAGAAGCTCAATAGTGAGGGTCTTTCCATTTATAGAAATTAGGATTACCAAGTGTTCTGAGCTTGCTGAGCCTTAGATGGGAGATTCCTGCTATATTCTTTGAGATTTCTGCCATCAATGTTGCCTGAGATGCCAACTTGCCATCCCACTAACTATAAGACAGTGTTCTCAGTCAAGACCAATCCCACAACCAATAACACACACTCACACACACACACACACACACACACACACACACACACACACACACATGCACACGCCCCCCATCCATCATGGTGAGCAAGGCTTTGTATCTGTGATACAGACCGAATGCACCCACCAATCACATTCACTGCTTCAAACAGATCGTGATCAGGAAACAACTGATGTCACTTGTAAAATGTGATATGTCCTGGACTATCCCTGTGGTAAAAAAGAAGTAGAGAAATGCAAAAAATTGGAGAAAATACTTAACCTCTTAGAGACCTAAAAAAATATTTAGATGTGGTTCCAACCAATCCTGAGTTAAAAATCATCTTGAAAAAATGCTTTCACTTCTATTTATCAATTTACTTACTTACAGACTTACTTATTTACTTACGGCAGTACTTGGGATTGAACCTAATGGCACTCTACCATGAAGCTATATCCCCAGCCCTTTCAATTATTTGGGGCGGGGGGCCTTGGAGAGTTTCAAATTTATGAGTCTCCTGCCTTAGTCTCCCAAATACCTGGGATTACAGGCAGGTCCCACTCTTCCCCATTAATTACTTAAAATAAGGTTTATTTAAAAATTGAACTATAATTTGTACTCAAAGAATGCACAGATCTAAAGTGTACAGGTTTATAATATTTTACATATATATGAACTACCAAAACTCAGGATATAAAACATTTCCATCACTTTAGAAAATTCCTTCATGCTTCAAATGATATCACCCCTGAGCTCCAAAAGAAAAAAAAAAAAAGACCAGCATTATTACTTGACCATTATAGCTGTTTTGCTAATTTTTGAACTTTATTTAAAGTAAACATACAGTATATATTTTGTATCTGGCTTCTTTCACCCAGAAAAATTTTTTTAGATTTGTCAATGTTATTAATGTTCCAGTATTTGTGCTTCTAAAGTAACTTAATTATTCCACTGCATGATAAACCGTGATTTGTCTTCTGTCCTTCGGCTGAAGGCATAGTATTTGTTTGAGTTATTATGAATTTTTACACAAGAATTTTTGTGAAATGTGCATTAATTTCCTTGGAAATATGCTAGGAATAGGATTGTTTTAAATAAAATAATTACATGTGTAACTAAATTTAAATTACTAAATATTTTTGAAAAGTAAGTTTATAGACTTCAAATTTCACCTTGAGTATCTATCGAAATAGCTAGAAAGTATGGTGTTTTCATCATTATAATAACTAAAAAGAGCAGAAGAAAATGCAAATTAATGACTTTCCTTGACTTTATTAGGGATGAAGATTATAAGGCAAACAACTAACCAAAGTTTGGAGAGAGATAAGCAACCAAAATAATCCAGGCATTTTTTAACTATGGAAGAACCCACTAGATACATAGGAGTTTACTTATTAAAAAAAACTCAAATAAAAAATAGTTAATGGATTGCTAAAGACTAAGTATAGACTGGTTTAAGAGCATAAAGACCCAAAGGGCTATAGACATAAGGTGTTTGTATTTTTTTCTTTTTCTTTTTCTCCATGGATTCCACCAAATGCTCCCAGAAAGATATGGAAGTGTTCTGAGAAAGTGTCTTTAACGGTATCATTTCTTGGATAGGTGGAGGGACAAAGAGCAGCAACAGCAGCCAAAACTCCTCCCAGGCCCATTTCCTGATTTTTTGCATAGAACAAAAGCTGTAATCTTCAGGGGCAAGTGTAACAGAAACTGTTACATTAGGACACTCAACGGAAAACCGTTGCAGCTATGGAAAGGAACAGGCCGAAGTATCTAACGTCCGGAGGAATAAGAACTAGGCCCAGCCATATTTATAGAAAGTGGGTCTCTGTGAAGGCCATATCCCTGTGACTGAGTTTACAGTACCTAAGGCAGGGCTTCCGGGAAACATCAGAAATCCCTTTTTTGTTTCCAACTAGTCCACTAACATGCATTGACTGAAAATAACAGTAGAATACAGCTGAGAATTCTTCAAGAAATAGTTTATCTCTGGAGAACAGCGAAAATAGAATACACAAAAGCAAGCAGGAAACAATATTAACAAACTGAACTCAGCCATATAGAATAAGGATAACATTACAGTCAATTGAGATCGATCCCAGAATGCAAGAATGGTTCAATATTCAAAAATTCAATCAACCGAACTTCCATAGTAACAGACTAAATTAAAAAAAAAAATATATATATATATCATTTCAATAGATGCAGAAAAAATAAGAAAATTCAATATCTATTTATGATAAAAACTATAACTAAATGAAACTAGAGCCAAAGTCCAGTGGTAGAGTGCATGCTGAGTATTCATAAGGCTCTGAATTCAAAACCCAGAACACATACACCAAAAAAAAAAAAAAAAAAACTACTAGTAAAAAATGGATAGATATTTTCTAACTTGATAAAAGGCATTGAGTAAATGTAATGTGCCAGACACATAGCTTATATTTTCTCAAAATTTTTTCAGCAGTTGTGAAATAGACATCATTAATATCCTAAGCAAGGAACAAACTGAGGAATAGATATGAGCTGACTTTTTTACAAACAACATCTAGTAAACAACAGATGGATTTTAATCCACATCTATCTGAACCAAGAACCTATTGTTTTACTATAATATTTTTCATTTAAGATTGAAAAAGAAACAGAAATTTTAGTTCAAAACAATGGATCACGGATTAGCATGGGTAACATGATAGAAAATTAGTAATTGTATCAATCATTTTTTTTTAGGAAATGTAATGTTCAGTGAGGTAAATCTTATAATACAAAGGAAAAAAATACCTAAGTATATATCATTTGTCAAAATTTCTCGTATCTTATAAAACTTAAAAAAATAAAAGTTTCTACTGAAAAAAATAGATCAATGTATTTAAAAGCAGGTGACTTATAATTTTACTTTTAAGAAATAATCAGAGATGATCACAGATACATATGTATGAAAGCTTCTATTCCAATATTTATGATAGTAAATGGAATGGAAGGTTTCTATGTTCAATAAAAAGGGAGATATTAACTTAATTTCATGTTAGGAAATTAAGATTACGAGACAAACAACTAAATAGAGTACAACAATATTGGGAAATTTTGCTTTGGATATGTTAAAGATAGATAGAGGTAGAATGGGATGAATGCAAAGAGAGCTTTGATTTTGTGACTTGTTCTATTCTTCTAAATAACTTTCTGCATTTTCTTCATTTTTCCACAATGAAAACTTATTACTTGAAATAACAGACATACAAAAAAGAATTCATCTTAGTGAACCAAGTGTTAGGAGGGAGATACTGCAGATTCAATGAGACACAGGGGTTGATAGCTGGTTGTGCATTTAGACCAAGTCTTCATTTATTCTTACAAAAGAGTACCTACGAAAAAGTCTGTGAGAAGTTATGCTCTCTCTAAAGTCACTCCTATACGTCTCTTTCCAGAGTCCAGGCATCTCTGTATACAATATTATTGGCCATGTTGCTGCAGATTAACAAGCCTGTTTGTGGTGCTCTCAGTCCATTCTCGTCATGGTCTCTTTTTCTCTGTTCTGTAGCTATAATACCATTGGAAATGAGCAATCAATCATTTGTTACTGAATTCATCTTCTTGGGATTTTCCAACCACTCCAATCTACAGGGCTGGTTCTTTCTGCTTTTTCTGGTCATTTACCTGACCACTCTCCAGGGGAACATGCTCATAATAGTGGCCACCAGGGTCAATCCTGCTCTTCACACTCCAATGTACTTTTTCCTCAGCAATTTGAGCTTCTTGGACGTCTGCTAAACATCCACCACCCTCCCAGTACTTTTGGTGAACTTCTTCTGGGAGAAGAAGGCCATTTCTTATGAGGGCTGCCATTCCCAGATCTTCTTTTTGGTGACACTTGCTGGCACAGAAGGCTTCTTACTGGCTGTGTGGCCAGTATGACTGCTGTGTGGCCACGTGCCGTCCTCCTCAGTACCCAGTCATCATGAGTGTGAAGGTCTGTGTTGGCCAGGTGACTGGATCCTGGCTGTTGGGGCTGGTGAATTTTGTCACACAAAAGGTGCTTGCCATCAATCTCACTCCTGCCCAGGGCAGGAGGAAGGCCTTCTTCACCTGTGCGTCCCCCCTCACTGTCGTGGTGGTCTTTTATAGAATGGCCAACTTTCACTATGACAGGCCCAGAGAAGGCTGGATATGGACACCCTGGTCTCTGAGCTCTTCTGTGTGGTAAGCCCCCTGTTGAGTCCTGTCATTAACAGCCTGAGAAGCAACGAGGTCCAGAGTGCCCTGAGGAAGCTGGCTGGAGAATGTGCATCCCTTTGCACGATCACAGTCTAGACTAATTTTCAAACTGGAGTATACAGTCATCTGAAAAAGATGCCTCCGAGGGACTTGTAGGCACCTAGCTAGAGAGTCTGTATCTGGAGCTTCAACTCCAACTTCCACTTTTAAAATCTCTGAGACTCCTTTCTCTCCTCTCTTTTCACAAACATCCTTTGCCCACTTTCAGGTTCAAGTGTGTTGGACACCTTGTGTGGGTGTTCAGCACTATCTCTGTTTTTCTTTTCTCTCCCCACTCCAGAGAAACAGAAAGTACGAGAACCTCGTTTCCCACACTCCCCTGCTTGCAGGCCTTCATTTAAAGAGGTTCTGTCAAGATCAGCCAAACACTAAGAAGAGAGGAAGAAAGGAAAGGAAGAAAGTGGGTTCTTTTGGATTCCATAGCAGCAGCAGCAAACCAGCCCTGTAGAGGCAGGAACTAATCTCCTTGGTGCCAGGAGCTGTGTGTGCAGGCTCCTAGACAGCTGTTCCTGAATGTGGGTCACAGTAGCGTGGAATGAGCATCTCTTTCCAGGGATGTTAGGATTTCCGTATATTGGGTGGTGTCACCTGCCCTATTTTCTTTTTTTCTTCCAGATCTCCCAACCATTTTATAACTTTTTTCTGTGTCAACTTTCTCTATCCTAAGACATCAAGAGTCGTTCTTAATCTCTACCTGACCACGGTGGCACTGACCACAATAGTGGTTTACATCAGAGATGGTTCTAGATAACAGATCTGAGAAGGTAGGTTGGATGTCTGACCTGAGGGAATTGAATATGTTGATGATGTCACAGCCCATGGGAACAGAGACCTGATAATTTTTGGTGTGCAATGACCCAACAGAGACTTTAAGTTATCGTGGCCTGAAATCAAATGTCTATGGAAAACTGAGCTTTGGAATAACACCATCGACCTTCAGGGTGGGAATGAACATTACAACATGACTACAGACTGCTGTTACTGACTGGAGTGGGAGACTTACAGAAAGAAAATGATAGGTTCAAGCATTATATTCCTCCTTTAAGTCAGGTTCGGATCATCAGAAATATTTTCTCTCTGGAAACTAATAAAGGTTAATATCAGAATAAAACATCCAATTCTCCAAATTGCAGAAGTACAAAGAAAATTATAAATCCACAATTTCTCCAGGTCTCTCTTATGTCAATTAGGACATTAATGGGGGAATGATTAAGACCCTCTTAATTAGAATGGCAAAATACCAGTGGAATTAGACAAATCTCAGAGCCTTGAACCCTGAAATGTCCATTAACCCTCTTTATTGTCAGAAGCAGCCCCTCCTCCCCGAAGTAGACTAGCTTTCCCTAAATTGAAGACCCTATGGTTACTCTACCTGGGCAGTTGTCTTTTTTTTTTAAGAGAGAGTGAGAGAGGAGAGGAGAGGAGAGGACAGTGAGGAGAGAGAGAAAGAGAGAGAGAGAGAGAGAGAGAGAGAGAGAGAGAGAGAGAGAATTTTTAATATTCATTTTCTAGTACTCGGCAGACACAACATCTTTGTTGGTATGTGATTCTGAGGATCGAACCCGGGCCGTACGCGTGCCAGACAAGCGCACTACTGCTTGAGCCACATCCCCAGACCTATTGTCTTTAAGATGCTCATCCATCATCCCACATTGTCACCAGACACTTAATTGGGGTCTGATCCTAGAACGCCTCAGGTAAGAGTATAAAATATAGTCCAGGAGAGTATAAGGGTCACACCAAAATAAATGGTTAATATTTTACTGTATTTTGTTAATAGGAGCCTTAAGAATATATAAGAGAATTTGTTTGAGTCTTCTAGACCAAAGAAGTCAGGACACATTGCTAGATCATCTTGAATGCAGTCACAGGGATGTAATCACCAGAAATGTTAGGGCCAAGGATTTTCCTGAGCCACGGGGAGTGGCTATTAGACTCTCTTTGGTTGATGGACTGAAATCTGGACTCAGTGTTTGCTTAAGTTCAATGACCAATATGATCCTGGAATAATGGAGAGGATGGTGATCAGAAATAAATAAGGTGTTAGATGGCGTGTTATTTGACCCCTTCCCTGGCCTCACAGCTGGATCTAGAGGAGGGCCTGGAGCACCAGCCTTCGCCAAGGCCTCGTGGACATGCGTTCAGAAGGCAGCACCAGATCCTTGTGAAACCCGCAGCCGCTGTCCTCGGCAGCATGGGAAGACATTAACAGATGGCATCGTTGAAACGGGCTCCCTGATTTCAGTGAGAATAAGGGGACCCTGAAGTAGAAGAGGCCATGTGGTGGAGCAGTGATCAGAACATTCGAATCTGTCGAGATTTTTGACAGTGGTAAATGATCGTGGTGTTTATAGATGGGATAAAATGGGCACCCTCCTAGAATAGTGCCTGTCCCATGTAATGTGAAACTCTTCTTTTCACACTTCATTGGTGCATTGTAGTGGTCCATAATGGTGGGATTTGCTGACACATATTTGAACATGCACACAAAATAACCCCGAACTTTGGCCAATATCATTCCAATATTTCCCTTTTCCTCACCTCCTCCCCTGGTGCCTTGACTCTACTGATCTTCATTCAACTTTCATGATGAGACTCCCTTCCCAACTTTCCTTCCTTTTCCTCCTCTAGCTTTAACAGAGGAAAAACATACGGCCCTTAACTTTCTGAGTTGCTTATTTCCCTTAATGTTCTGAAGAACCATCCATATTCCAGCATGACATAATTTCGTTCTTTTTTATGGCTGAATGAAATTCCAGTGTGCATATACCAGATGTTCTTTATCCATTCGTCCACTGATGTCACCTCAGCTGGTTCATGGGCATGTATGTGTCATTATAGTATGATGACTTCAATCCGCTGTGATAAATACCATGCAGAGGTAGAGCCGGGTCGCAGGGTGGTCCATGGCTACTCCTGAGGAGACTCCATCCCGATTTCCGTGGTGGTTGTGCTGATTTACATGCCCACCAACAGGGTGAGAGTGCTCATTTCTCTCCAATTCTCTCCTTGTCACACTCATTTCTGTTTGTATTCTTGGTAGTTGCCTTTGTCACTGAAGTGAGATGAAATCTCAGGGTAGTATTGACTTGCAAGTATTTTCATATATTTGTTGGCCACTCACATATTTTATTCTAAGACGTGTCTGCTTAGTTCATTTAGTTTCCCATTTGGTAATTAGGTTATTTGATAATTGGGTTATTTAATAATTGTGGGTTTGATGTTAAGTTTTTTGAGTTCTTTATTAATATTCTGAATATTCACCCTCTTTTAGAAGAGCCACTCATAAAGATTTTCTCCCTTTCTGTAGGTTCTCTCTTCATATTCTAATTGTCTCCTTTGCTATGCAGAACCTTCTTAATTTGATGCCATCCTATTAGCTAACTTTTGGTGTTATCTCCTGAGCATCCTTTTGAGAAAGTCATTGCCTCTGCCTGTAGGTTGGAGTATTGACTTTGTTTTTTTTTCCAAGAAACTGCATAATTTCTTGTCTAGTGCCTGGGTCTTTAATGCATTTTGAGTTGATTTTTTGCAGCGTAAGCAGTAGTTCAGGTCTCATTCTTTGCATTTGGACAGGGGTGTAGAAGGACTGTTTCAGAGAGTAGATGTTAAAGTCTGGGGTGCAGAAGAACTGTTGCAGAGAGCAAAAGTTGGAGACTGAGGTGCAGAAGGACTTTTACAGAAAGCAGAGCTTGGAGACTGGGGTGCACAAGGATCATTGCAGAGAGCAGAGTTTTCAGACTGAGGTGCAAAAAAACTGTTGCAGAGTGCAGATGTTGGAGACTGGGGTTCAGAAAGACTTTTTCAGAGAGCAGAGGTTGGAAAAAAGGGTGCAAAAGAACGGTTGCAGAAAGCAGAGGTTAGAGACTGGGGTGCAGAAGGACCATTGCAGAGGTCAGAGTTTGGGTACTGATGTGCAGATGGATTGTTACAGAGGACAGAATTTGAAGACTAGGGTTTAGAAAGACTGTTGCAGAGAGCAGAGTTTGGAGACTGGGGTTTAGAAAGACTGTTGCAGAGAGCAGAAGTTGGAGACTGGGGTGCAGAAGGCCTGTTACAGAGAGCAGAGGTTGGAGACTTTTGTGCAGTAGGACTCTTACAAAGAGCATAGTTTGGAGACTTTGTTGCAGAAGAATCTTACAGAGAGCAGAGGTAGGAGACTGAGGTTCAGAAGGACTGTTAGAGAGAGCAGAGGAAGGAGACTGGGGTGCAGGGCGGTCGTTGAAGAGAATAGAGATTTCAGAGTGAGGTGCAGAAGGACTGTTGCAGAGAGCGGATTTTGGAGACTGGGGTGCAAAATTACTGTTGCATAGAGCAGAGGTTGGAGACTCAGGTGAAGAAGGATCGTTATAGAGAGCAGAGGTTGGAGACTGGTGTCCAGAATGATTGTTATGGAGAGCAGAGTTTGGAGACTTGGTTGCAGAAAGAACTTACAAAAAGCAGAGTTTGGAGACTGAGGTGCAGAAGGACTGTAACAGAGAGCAGAGTTAGGAGACTGTGGTGCAGAAGGACTGATACAGAAACCAGAGGTTGGAGACTAGGGTGCAGAAAGACCATTAGAGATTGCAGAATTTGGAGACTGCGGTACAGAAGGACTGTTACAGAGAGTAGATATTGGAAATTGGGGAGCAGAAGGACTGTTTCAAAGAACAGAGTTTGGAGGCTGGGTTGCAGGAGAAGCTTTGAAGAAAGCAGCGGTTAGAGACTGGGTTGAAAAAGGAATGTTACAGAGATTAGAGTTTGGAAACTGGGGTGTGGAAGGACCTTACAAAGAACAGAGTTTGGAGACTGGGTTGCAGAAGGAGTGTTAGGAGAAGAGATGTTGAAGCCTGGGGTGCAGAAGGATCGTTGCAGAGAGCAGAGGTTGGAAACTGGGGTGCAGAAGGACGGTTGCAGAGAGCAGAGGTTGGAGTCTGAGGTGCAGAAAAACTGTTACAGAGAGCAGAGTTTTGAGAGTGAGGTGCAGAAAGATCGTTGAAGAGAGCAGAAGTTGGAAACTGAAGTTGCAGAAAAATCGTTGCAGAGAGCAGAGGTAGAGACTGGGCTGAAGAAGGATCGTTACAGAGAGCAGATGTGGAAGTCTTGGGTGCAGAAGGACTGTTACAGAGAGAACAGGTTGGATACTAAGGTGCAAAAGAAATGTTGCAGAAAGCACAGGTTGGAGACTGGGGTGCAGATGGACTCTTACAGAGAGCAGAGTTTGGAGACTGGCGTGTAAAAGAACTGTTTCAGAGAGCAGAGTTTGGAGACTGGGGTGCAAAGGCCTGCTACATAGAGCAGAGTTTGGAGACTGGGTTGCAGAAGGACTATTATAGAGAGCAGAGTTTTGAGGCTGGGTTGCAGAAGGATCTTACAGAGAGCAGAGTTTGGTGACTGAGGTGCAGGACGACAGTTACATAGAGCAGTGGTTGGAGACTGGGGTGCAGAAGGATCGTGCAGAGAGCAGAGGTTTAGGACTAAGGTGCAGAAGTACTGTTACAGAGAGCAGTGTTTGGAGACTGAGGTGCAGAAGGATGGTTACAGAGAGCAGAGTTTGGTGAATGAGGTACCGAAGGATTGTTACAGAAAGCAGAGGTTAGAAATTGGGGTGCAGAGGGACCGTTACAGAGAGCAGAGGTTGGAGACTGCGGTATACAAAGACTGTAACAGAGAGCAGAGGTTGGATAATTTAATGCAGAAGGACTGTTACAAAGAGCAGAGGTTGAAGACTGGGGTGTAGAAGGACTGTTGCAGAGAGCAGAGGTTGAAGACTTTGGTGCAGAAGGACTGTTGCAGAGAGCAGAATTTGGAGATGGAGGTGCAGAAGGACTGTTAAAGTGACCAGAGTTTTGAGACTGGGGTGCAGAAGGACTGTTGCAGGGAGCAGGTGTTGGAGACTCTGGTGCAGAAGGACTTTTGCAGAGAGTAGAATTTAGAGACTGCGGTTTAGAAGGACTGTTGCAGACAGCAGAGTTTGGAGACTGGGGTGCAGAAGGACTGATACCGAAATCAGAGGTTTGAAACTGAGGTGCAGAAAGACCATTACAAAGAGCAGAGTTTGGAGACTGCAATACAGGAGGACGTTTACAGAGAACAGAGGTTGGAGACTGGAGTGGAGAAGAACTGTTTCAGAGTGCAGATGTTGGAGACTGGTGTGCAGAAGATCTGTTGCAGAGAGCAGTGGTAGAATACTGAGATGCAGAAATAATGTTAAAAAGAGCAGAGTTTGGAGACTGGGGTGAAGAAGGACTGATACAGAGAACAGCTTTTGGAGACTGGTGTTCAGAAGGCCTGTTAGAGAGAGCAGAGGTTGGAGACTGGGTACAGAAGGGCTGTTACAAAGAGCAGAGTTTGGAGACTGGGTTGCAGAAGACTATTACGTAGAGCAGAGTTTGTAGACTTCGGTGCAGAAGGATTGTTACAGAGAGAAGAGGTTGGCGACTGGGGTGCAGTAGGATTATTGCAGAGAGCAGAGGTTGGAGACTTGGGTGCAGAAGGACAGTTGCAGAGCTCAGATGTTGGAGACTGGGATGCAGAAGGATCGTTGCAGAGATAAGAGATTGGAAACTGGGTTGAAGAAGGACTGTTACACAGAGCAGAGGTTGAAGACTGGAGTGTAGATAGATTGTTGCAGAGTGCACAGTTTGGAGACAGGGGTGCAGAAGGACTGTTATAGAGAGCAGATTTTGGAGACTGAGATGCAGAAAGACTGTTACAGAGAGCAGAGGTTGGAGACTGGAGTGCAGAAGGACTGATACAGAAAGCAGAGGTTGGAGAATTGGGTCCAGAATGAACCTTACAGACAGCAGAGGTTGGAGACTGCAGTAAATACGGACTGTTACAAAGAGCAAAGGTTGGAGACCAGGGTACAGAAGGACTGTTGCAGAGAGCAGAGGTTGGAGAATGGGATGCAGAAGGACTGTTTCAGTGAGTAGATGTTAAAGACTGGGGTGCAAAAGAAGTGTTTCAGAGAGCAGAAGTTGGAGACTTGGGTGCAGAAAAATTGTTGCAGGGAGCAGAGGTTGGAGACTTAGGTGCAAAAAGAATGTTACAGAGGAAAAATTTGAAACTGGGGTTCAGAATTACTGATACAGAATGCAGAGGTTAAGACTGGGGTGCAGAATGACCGGTACAGAGAGCAGAGGTTGGAGACTGTGGTACAGAAGTACTGTTGCATAGGGCAGGGGTTAGAGAATTGGGTGCAGAAGGACTTTTACAGAGAGCAGTGGTTAGATAATGGGGTACAAAGGTAAGTTTGCAGAGTTCAGAGATTTGAGAAAGAGGTGCAAAAGTACTGTTACAGAGAGCAGAGGTTGGAGACCATGGTTCAGAACAACTTATACAGAAAGCAGAGGTTTGAGACTGGGGTGCAGAAGGACCGTTACAGAGAGACGAGGTTGGAGACTGCGGTACAGAAAGAATGTTACAGAGAGCAGAGGTTTGAGACTGTGGAGTAGAAAGACTGTTGCAGAGAACAGATGTTGGAGACTGGGTTTCAGCCGGACCATTGAAGAAAGCAGAGGTTTTAGACTGAGTTGGAGAAGGAATGTTACAGAGAGCAGAATGTGAAAACTGGGGTGCAGAACGACCTTACAGAGAACAGAGGTTGGAGACTGCGGTGCAGAAAGAGTGTTAAGGAGAGAAGACTTTGGAGACTGGGGTACAGAAAGACAGTTGCAGAGAGCAGATGTTTGAGACTGCGGTGCATAAGGATTGTTGTAGAGAGCAGAGGTTGGAGACAAGGGTGCAGAAGGATTTTGCAGAGAGTAGAGGTTGGAGTCTTAGGTGCAGAAAAACAGTTACAGAGAGCAGAAGTTTGGAGACTGAGTTTCAGAAGAATCCTTGAAGAGAGCAGAGGTGGAGACTGGGCTGCAGAAGGGTCGTTACAGAGAGAAGACGTGGGAGACTGCGGTGCAGAAGAACTGTTACAGAGAGCACAGGTTAAAGACTGGGGTGCAGAAAGAATGTTGCAGAAAGCAGAGGTTGGAGACTGGGGTGCAGAAGGACTGTTGCAGAGAGCAGACGTTGGAGACTGAGATGCAGAAGGACTGTTACACAGAGCAGACGTTTGAGACTGGGGTGAAGAATTATGATACAGAAAAAAGAGGTGTGAGACTGGGGTTCAGAAGGACCATTACAAAGAGCAGAGGTTGCAGACTGGCGTGCAGAAGGACTGTTTCATAGGGCAGATTTTGGAGACTGGGGTGCATAAGGCCTGCTACAGAGAGCAGAATTTGGAGACTAGGTTGCAGAAAGATCTTACAGAGAGTAATGATTGGTGACTGTGGTGCAGGATGAATGTTACAGAGAGCAGTGTTTGGAGACGGGGGTGCAGAAAGATAGTGTAGATAGCAGAGGTTTCAGACTGAGGTGCAGAAGGACTATTACAGAAAGCATAGGTTGGAAATTGGGGTACAGAGGGACAATTATAGAGAGCAGTTTGGAGACTATGGTATATAAAGACTGTAACAGAGAGCAGAGGTTGGAGTATATGGGGCAGAAGGACTGTTACAGAGAGCAGAGGTTGGAGCCTGGGGTGCAGAAGAATTGTTACAGAGAGCAGAGGTTGGAGACTGGGGTAAGAAGGACTTTTACACAGAGCAGAGGTTGAATACTGGGGTGCAGAAGGACTGTTGCAGAGAGCAGAGGTTGAAGATTGGGTGAAGAAGGACTGTTGCAGAGAGCAGAATTTGGAGACAGAGGTTCAGAAGGACTGTTGAGGAGAGGAGACGTTGGAGACTAGGGTGCAGAATGATCGTTGCAGAGAGCAGAGGTTGGAGACTGAGGTGTAAAATGAGTGTTACAGAGAGCAGAGGTTAGAGACTGGGGTGCAGAACTCCTGTTACGAAGAGCAGAGTGTGGAGAAGGGCTTTAAAGGACTGCTACAGATCACAGAGTTTAGAGACTGGGTTGAAGAAGGTACTAACAAAGAGCAGATGTTGGGGACCCAGGTGCAGAAGGACTGTTACAGAGAGTAGAGGTTGGAGACTGAGGTGCAAAAGGATCGTAGCAGAGAACAGCATTTTAAATCTGAGGTGCAGAAAGACTGTTGCAGAGACCACAGGTTGGAGACTGGGGTGCAGAAGGACTGTTGCAGATAGCAGACGTTGGAGACTGGGGTGCAGAAGGCTTGTTATGGAGAACAGAATTTGGAGACTGGGGTGCAGAAGGCCTGTTACAGAAAGGAGAGTTCAAAGAAGGGGTGCAGAAGGTCTGTTAGAGAGGACAGAGTTGAGAGACTGGGTTGCAGAAAAATCTTACAGAGAGCAGATGTTGGAGACTGAGGTGTAAAATGATCATTGCAGAGATAAGAAGTTAGAGACTGGGGTGCAGAAGGCCTGTTACAGAGAGCAGAGGTTGAAGACTGTGGTGCAGAAAGACTGTTATAGAGAGCAGAGTTAGGGACTGAGTGGCAGAAGGATCTTAATAAAAGCAGAGTCTGGAGACTTAGGTGCAGGAGGACTGTTACAGAGAGCAGTGTCTGGAGACTGGGATTCAGATGGATCCTGAAGAGAGAGGAGATTTCAGACTGAGGTGTAGATCAACTGTTATAGAGAGTAGAGGTTGGAGACTGAAGTGCAGAAGGACTGTTAAGGAGAGCAAATTTTGGAGACTGTGTTGCAGAAGGATGTTACATTGAGCAGAGTTTGGAAACTGAGGTGAAGAAGGACTGTTACAGAGAGCAGATGTTGAAGTCTGGGGTGCAGAAGGATTGTTGCAGAGAGCAAAATTTTCAGATTGAGGTGCAGAAGGACTTTTGCAGAGAGCAGATGTTGGAGACTGGGGTGTAGAAGTTTCGTTGCAGAGAGCAGAAGTTGGAGACTGCAGTACAGAAGGACTGTTGCAGAGAGAAGAGGTTGGAGACTAGGGTACCCAAAAACGTTTTCAGAGAGAAGATGTTGGAAACTGTTGTTCAGAAGGACTGTAGCAGGGAGCAGAAGATAAAAAATGCGATGCAGAAAGACTTTTGCAGAGAGCAGATGTTGGAGACTGAGGCACAGAAGAACAGACAAAGAAAGCAGAGGTTGGAGACTGGCTTGCAAAAGGACCTTTATAGAGAGCAGAGTTTAGAGACTGGGGAGCAGAAGGAGTGTTGCGGAGTACAGAGGTTGGAGACTGGGGTGCAGTACGACCGTTGCAGAAAGCAGAGTTTGGAGACTGGCGTGGAGAAGGAATATTACAGAGAGCAGAGTTTAGAAACTGGGGTCAGAAGTATCTTTCAGAGAGCAGACGTTGGAGACTGGGGTTCAGAAGGATCGTTTCAGAGAGCAGAGTTTGGACACTCGGGTGCAGAAGGACTGTTGCAGAGAGCAGATATTGGAGACTGGGGTGCAGAAGAACTGTTTAGAGAGCAGATGTTGGAGACTGGGGTGCAGAAGGACTCCTTCAGAGAGCAGAGGTTGAAGACTGAGGTGGAGAAAGATTGTTACAGAGAACAGAGTTTGGATACTGGAGTGCAGAAAGACTTTTGCAGAAAGCAGAGGTTTAAGACTGAGGTACAGAAGGATCATTGCAGAGAGCAGAGTTGGAGTTGGGATGCAGAAGCACTGTTACACAGAGCACACATTGCAGACTGGGGTGCAGAAGGAATTTTGCAGACACCAGAGGTTGTAGACTGGGGTGCATAAAAACTGTTGCAGATAGTAGAGTTTGGATATGAGGTGCAGAAAGACTGTTACAGAGAGCAGAGGTTGTAGACTGGCGTGCAGAAAGACTGATAGAGAAATCAGAGGTTGGAGACTGGGGTGCAGAAAGACCGTTACAGAGAGAAGTGTTTGGAGACTGCGGTACAGAAAGACTGTTACAGATAGTAGAGTTTTGCGACTGGGGTGCAGAAAGAGTGTTGCAAAGAACAGAGTTTGGAGACTGAGGTGCAGAAGGACTGTTTCAGAGAGCAGAGTTTTTAGAAAGGTTGCAGAAGGATGTTACAGAGAGCAGAGATTGTAGACCGAGGTGCAGCATGACTGTTACAGAGAGCAGAGTTTGGACACTGGGGTGAAGAAGGGTCTTTACAGAGAGCAGAGACTGGAGACTCGTTTGCAGAAGGACTTTTACAGAGAGCAGAGGTTGGAGACTGAGGTGAAGAAGGACTGTTAGAGAGAGCAGATTTTGGAGACTGGGGTGCAGGACTGATACAGAAAGCAGATGTTGGAGACTAGGGTGCAGAATTATTGTTGCAGACAGAAGAGGTTGGAGACAGGGTTTCAAAAGGATTCTTGCAGAGAGCAGAATTTGGAGACTTAGGTTCAGAAGGACTGTTAAAGAGAGCAGAGGTTTAAGACTGGAATGCAGACGGACTGTTGCAGGGAACAGAGATTGAAGACTGGGGTGCAGAAGGATTGTGGAAAAGAGCAGAATTTTCAGGTGAGGTGCAGAAGGACTAATGCAGAGAGCAGATGTTGTAGACTGGGGTGCAGAAGGACTGTTGCAGAGAGCAGAGGTTGGAGATTTGTGTGCAGAAGGACTGTTCCAGATTGGAGATTTTGGAGACTGGGGTGCAGAAAGCCTGTTACAGAGAGCGGAGTTTGGAGAAGGGGTGCAGAAGGACTGTTACAGAGAGAAGATTTTGGAGATTGGTTTGCAAAAGTATCTTCCAGAGAGTAGAAGTTGGATACTGAGATCCATAAGGACTGTTACAGAGAGTAGAGGTTGGAAACTGAGGTGCAGATAGACAATTGCAGAGAGCAGAGGTTGAAGACTGAGGTTCAGAAGAACTGTTACAGAGAGCAGAGGTTGGAGACTGGGGTGCCGAAGGACCATTACAGAGAGCTGAGATAGGAGACTGGGGTGCAAAAAGACTTTTACAAAGAGCAGAGATTGGAGACTGGGGAGTGGAAGGACTGTTGCAAGAACAGAGGTTTAAGACAGGGTTGCAGAAGGACCTTTGCACAGAGAAGAGTTTGGAGACTGAAGTGCAGAAGGATTGTTACAGAGAGCAGAGTTTAAAGACTGCAGTGCAGAAGAACTGTTACTGAGAGTAGAGTTTGGACACTGGGGTAAAGAAGCTTATTACAGCGAGCTGAGGTTGGAGAGTGGGGTGAAGAAGGACCTTTGCAGAGAGCAGAATTTGGAGACTGGGGTGCAGAAGGATTGTTACAGATAACAGAGTTTGGATATTGAAGTGCAGAAGGACTGTTGTATAGAGCAGAAGTTGGAGATTTGGGTACAGAAGCACTATTGCAGAGAGCAGAAGTTGGAGACTGAGGTGCAGAAGGACTGTTACAGAGAGCAGAGGATTGAGACAGGGGTGTAGAAAAAATGACACAGAAAGCAGAGTTTGGAGACTGCGGTACAAGAGGACCATTACAGAAAGCAGAGGTTGGAGTCTGCAGTACAGAAGGACTGTTACAGAGAGCAGAAGTTGGAGACTGGAATGCAGAAAGACTGTTGCAGAGATTAGATGATGAAGACTGGGTTTCAGTAGGACTGTAGCAGAGAGCAGACGTTGGAGACTATGGTGCAGAAGGACTGATACAGAAAGCAGTGTTTGGAGACTGGGGTGCAGAAGGACCGTTACAGGGAGCAGAGTTTGGAAACTGCGGTACAGATGGACTGTTACAGAGAGCAGAGTTCGAAGACGGGGTTGCCAAAGGATCTTACAGAGAGCAGAGTTTGAAGACTCGGGTGCAAAAAGACTGTTGCAGAGAGCAGACGTTCGGGACTGGGGTGCAGAAGGATCTTTCCAGAGAGCAGAGGTTGGCAAATGGGGTGAAGAAGGACTGTTGCAGAGAGCAGAGGTTGGAGACTGAGGTTCAGAATGGCTGCTACAGGAAGCAGAGTTTGGAGACTGGGATGCAGAAAGACTGTTGCAGTAAGCAGAGGTTGGAGACTGGGTTGGAGAAGGAATGTTATAGAGAGCAGAGTTTGTAAACTGGGGTGCGGAAAGACCGTTACAGAGAGCAGAGTTTGGAGACTGCAGTACAGAAGGACTGTTACACAAAGCAGATGTTTGAGACTGTGGTGCAGAAGGACTGTTGCAGAGCAGATGTTGGATACTGGGGTGCAGAAGGTCTGTTGCAGAAAGCAGAGGTTGGAGACTGTGGTGCAGAAGGACTGATACAGAAAGCAGATTTTGGAGACTGGGTGCAGAAGGACCATTACGAGAGCAGAGGTTAGAGACTGCAGTACAGAAGAACTGTTGTAGAGAACAAGGTTGGACACTGGGGTGTATAGGGTACATTGCAGAGGGCAGACGTTGGAGACTGCGGTGCAGAAGGAATGTTACAGAGAGCAGAGTGTGGAACCTAGGGTGCAGAAGAATTTAAAGAGAGGAATGTCTGGATACTTGGGTGCAGAACGATTGTTGAAGAGAGCAGACGTTGGAGACTGGGGGTGCAGAAGGATCATTGCAGAGAGTAGATTATGGAGACTGTGGTATTGAAGGACTTTTCTAGAGAGCAGACGTTGGAGACTGAGGTGCAGGAGGACTGTTGCAGAGAGCAGTTGTTGAAGACTGAGGTGCAGAAAAACTGTTACAGAGAGCAGTGTTTGGAGACTGGGGTGCAGAAGCACTAATACTGAGAGCAGAGTTTGGTGACTGGGGTCCAGAACGATCTTACAGAGGGGAAATTTTTGAGACTGGGGTGCAGAAGTATTGTTGCAGAGAGCAGACTTTGGAAACTGGTATGCAGAAGGATCGTTATATCGAGTAGATTATGAAGACTGGTGTATAGAAGGACTGTTCTAGAGAGCAGAGTTTGGAGACTGGCGTGAAGAAGGACCGTTGCAGAGAGCAGTTGTTGAAGACTGAGGTGTAGAAAAACTGTCACAGAGATCAGTGTTTAGAGACTAAGGTGCAAAAGGACTTTCACAGAGAAGAGAGGTTGGAGATTGGGTGCAGAAGGACTGTGCAGAGTGCAGTGTTTGGAGACTGGGGTGCAGAAAGACTGTTACAGATAATAGAGGTTAGAGACTGCTGTACAGAAGAACTGTTAAAGAGAGCAGAGGTTTGAGACAGGTGTGCAGAAGGATCTTACAAAGAGCAGAGGTTGGAGACTAGGGTGCAATAGGACTGATGCAAAGAGCAGATTTTGGAGAATAGGGTGCAGAAAAAGTGTTGCAGAGAGTAGAGGTTGGATACTGAGGTGCAGAAGGCCTGTTACATAGAGCAGATCTTGGAGACTGGGGAGCAGATGACATGTAACACACAGCAGAGTTTGGAGACTGAGTGGCATAAGGATCTTACAGAGAGCAGAGGTTGGTGACTGAGGTGACGAAGGACTGTCATAGAGAGCAGAGGTTGGAAACTGCGGTCCAGAAGGATCATTTCAGAGAGCAGAGTTTTCAGAATGAGGTTTAGTAAAACTGTTGCAGACTGCAGATGTAGGGGACTGGGGTGCAGAAGAATTGTTGCAGCCAGCAGAGGTTGGAGACTTGGGTGTAGAAGGATCATTGCAGAGAACATAGGGTGCAGACTTGGGTGCCGAAGGAGTTTTACAGACTGCAGAATTTTGAGACTGGGGTGCAGAAGGACTGTTATAGAAAGCAGAGTTTGGAGACTGGTTTTTAGAAGGATCTTACAGAGAGCAGAGGTTGGCGACTGAGGTGCAGAAGGACTGTTACAGAGAGTAGATGTTGAAGACTGAGGTGCAGAAAGACCTTTGCAAAGAGAAGAGGTTGCAGAGTGTAGAAGTTGGAGACTTTGGTGAAGGACTGTTGCAGAGAGCAGAGGTTGAAGTTTGGGGTTCCGAAAGACTGTTTCAGCTAGCAGATGTTAGAAATGCAGATGGACAGTCACAGAGCACAGGTTGGAGGCTGAGTGCAGAAGTACTGATAGAGAAAGCAGAGGTTGAAGACTGGGGTGCAGAAGGATCGTTGCAGGGACCAGAGGTTGGAGACTGGGGTGCAGAAGGACTGATACAGAAAGCAGAGTTCGGAGACTGGGGTGCAGAAGGCCTGTTACAGACAGCAGAGTTTGGAGACTGGGTGCAGAAAGATTGGTACAGAGAGCAGAGTTTGAATACTGGGTTGCAGAAAGATAATAAAGAGAGCAATTTTGGAGACTGAGGTGCAGAAGCACTGTTACAGAGAGAAAAGGTTGGAGACTGGGGTGCAGAAGGACTGATACAGAAAGCAGAGGTTGGAGACTCGTGTGCCGAAGGACCCTTACAGAGAGCAGAGGTTGGAGACTGAGGTGCAGAAGGACTGTTGCAGAGAGCAGATGTTGGTGACTGTGGTGCAGAAGGACTGTTGCAGAGAGCAGAGGTTAGAGACTGGGGTGCAGAAGGACTATTTCAGTGAGCAGAGCTTGCAGACTGAGGTGCAGAAGGACTGTTACAGAGAGCAGAGTTTAGAGAATGTGGTGCAAAAGGACTGATACAGAAAGCAGTGGTTGGAGACTGGGGTGAAGAAGGAACTTTACAGAGAACAGAGGTTGGAGACTGTGGTACAGAAGGACTGTTACAAAGAGCAGAGGTTGGAGACTGGGTTGCAGAATAACTGTTGTAGAGAACAGAGTTTAGAGGCTGGGGTGTAGAAGGACCATTGCAGAAAGCAGAGGTTGGAGACTGGGTTTCAGAAGGATCTTACAGAGAGCAGAGTTTGGACACTGAAGTGCAGATGGGCTGTTGCAGAGAGCAGAGTTTGGAGATTAGGGCGCAGAAAGACTGTTGCAGAGAGCAGAAATTGTAGTCTGAGTTGCAGAAGGACTGTTACAGAAAGCAGAGTTTAGAGACCAGGGTGCAGAAGGACTGATACAGAAAGCAGAGTTTGGAGACTGGGGCCCAGAAGGACCATTACAGTGAGAAGAAGTTGGAGACTGTAGTACAGAAGGATTGTAACAGAGAGCAGAGGTTGGAGATTGGGGTGCCGAAGGACTGTTGCAGAGAGCAGACGTTGAAGACTGAGGTGCAGAAAGACTATTACAGAGAGCAGAGGTTGGAGACGTGAGTCTAAAAGGACTGATAGAGAAAGCAGAGGTTGGAGAGTGGGGTGCAGAAGGACCGTAACAGAGAGATGAGTTTTCAAACTGCAGTACAGAGAGACTGTTACAGAGAGCAGATGATGGAGACTGGGGTTTAGAAGGACTGTTGCAGACAGCAGAGGTTTAAGACTGGTGTGCAGAAGGACTGTTGCAGAGAGCAGAGGTTGAAGAGTGAGGTGCAGAAGGACTGTTACAGAGAGCAGAGTTTGGAGACTGTGGTGCCTAAGGACTGATACAGAAAGCAGAGGTTGGAGACTGGGTTGCAGAAGGACCCTTACAGAGAACAAAGGTTGAAGACTGCTGTACAGAATAACTGATGTAGAGAACAAGGTTGGAGACTGGGGTGCAGAGGGACTATTGCAGAGGGCAGACGTTGGAGACTGGGGTGCAGACGGAATGTTACAGAGAGCAGAGCTTGAAAACTGGGTGTAGAAAAATCTTACAGAGAGGAAAGTTTGGAGACTGGGATGCAGAAGGATTGTTGCAGAGAGCAGTGGTTGGAGACTGGGGTGCAGAAGGAGTGTTGCAGAGAGCAGTTGTTTAAGACTGAGGTGCAAAAAAACTGTTACAGGGAGCAGTGTTTGGAGACTGGTGTGCAAAAGGAGTGATACTGAGTGTAGAGTTTGGAGACTGGGGAGCAGAAGGATCTTACAGAGAGGAAAGTTTGGAGACTGGGGTGAAGAAGGATTGTTGCAGAAAGCAGACGTTGGAGACTGGGTTGCATAAGGCCTGTTGCAGAGAGCAGTTGTTGAAGACTGATGTGAAGAAAAACTGTTACAGAGAGCAGTGTTTGGAGACTGGGGTGCAGAAGGACCGTTACAGAGAATAGAGGTTGAAGACTGTGGTACAGAAGTACTGTTAAAAAGAGCAGAGGTTGGAGACAGATGTGCAGAATTATCTTACAGAGAGCAGAGGTTGGAGACTGGGGTGCAATAGGACTTTTGCAGAGAGCAGAGGTTGGAGAATGGGGTGCAGAATGATCGTTGCAGATAGAAGAGATTGGAGACTGAGGTGAAGAAGACCAGTTACACAGAGCAGAGCTTGGAGTCTGGAGAGCAGAAGGCCTGTAACATAGAGCAGCGTTTGGAGACTGGGTGGCATAAGGATCTTACAGAGAGCAGAGGTTGCTGACTGAGGTGCTGAAGGACTGTCAGAGAGAGCAGAGGTTGTAGACTTTGGTCAACAAGGATCGTTGCAGGGAGCTGAGTTTTCAGAATGAGGTTTAGAAAAACTGTTGCAGAGAGCAGATGTTGGTGACTGGGGTGCAGAAGAACTTTTGCAGAGAGCAGAGTTTGTAGTCTTGGGTGTAAAAGAATCATTGCAGAGAGCATAGGGTGGAGACTGGGGTGCCGAAGGACTGTTACAGAGATCAGATTTTGGAGATTGGGGTGCAGAAGTACTGTTACAGAGAGCAGATGTTGAAGACTGAGGTGCAGAAAGACCTTCGCAAAGAGAAGAGGTTGGAGACTGAGGTGAAGAAGGACTGTTGCAGAGTGTAGAGGTTAAAAACTTGGGTGTAGAAGGACTTTTGAAGAGACCAGAGTATGGAGATTGGGGAGCCAAAGGACTGCTGCAGAGAGCAGACGTTGTAGACTGAGGTGCAGAAGGACTGTTACAGAAAGCAGAGGTTGGAGATTTAAGTTCAGAAGGACTTATAGAGAAAGCAGAGAGCAGAAGTTGGAGACTGGGTTCCAGAAGGATCGTTGCAGAGAGCAGAGTTTGGAGTCTGGGGTGTAGAAGTACTGTTGCAGAGAGCAGATATTGGAGACTGGGGTTCAGAAAGACTGTTACAGAGAGTAGAGTTTGATGTCTGGGGTGCAGAAGGACAGTTGCAGAGAGCAGAGGTTTGAGACTGGGGTTCAGATGGATCTTACAGAGAGCAGTGTTTGGAGACTGGGGTGCAAAGGACTGTTGCAGAGAGCAGATGTTGGAGACTGGGGTGGAGAAGAATCGTTTAAGAGAGAAGAGGTTTGAGACTGGAGTGCAGAAGTCCTGTTACAGAGAGCAGAGTTTAAAGACTGTTGTGCAGAACGACTGTTACATAGTGCAAAGTTAAAGACTGCGGTGCAGAAAGACTGTTACAGAGAGCAGAGGTTGAAGACTGGGGTTCAGATGGATCTTACAGAGAGCAGAGTTTGGAAACTGGAGTGCAGAAGGATATTACAGAGAGCAGAGGTTGGAGACTGTTGTGCAGAAGGACTGTTGCAGAGAGCAGACGTTAAAGACTGGGATCCATAAGGATCATTGCAGAGAGCAGAGTTTGGAGACTGGGGTGTAGAAGTACTGTTGCAGAGAGCATATATTGGAGATTGGGTTCAGAAAGACTGTTACAGAGAGCAGAGTTTGATGACTGGGGTGCAGAAGGACAGTTACAGAGAGCAGAGGTTGGAGACTGGGATTCAGATGGATCTTACAGAGAGCAGTGTTTGGAGACTTGGGTGCAAAGGACTGTTGCAGAGACCAGATGTTGGAGACTGGGATGGAGAAGAATCGTTGAAGAGAGAAGAGGTTGGATACTGGAGTGCAGAAGTCCTGTTACAGAGAGCAGAGTTTAAAGACTGTTGTGCAGAACGACTGTTACAGAGTGCAAAGTTTAAAGACTGGGGTGCAGAAGGACTGTTACAGAGAGCAGAGGTTGAAGACTGGGGTTCAGATGGATCTTACAGAGAGCAGAGTTTGGAAACTGGAGTGCAGAAAAATCTTAAAGAGACCAGAGGTTGGAGACTGTGGTGTAGAAGGACTGTTGCAGAGAGAAGACGTTGGAGACAGGGGTCCAGAAGGATCGTTGAAAAGAGCAGAGTTTGGAGACTGGGGTTCAGAAAGACTGCTGCAGAGAGCAGATGTTGGAGACTGGGGTTAAGAAGGACTGTTTCAGAGAGCAGATTTTAGAGGCTGGGGTTAAGAAGGACTATTACATAGAGCAGAGGTTGGAGACTGAGTTGCAGAAGGACTTTTACAGAGATCAGAGTTTGGAGACTGAAATGCAGAAGGACTGTTACAGGGAGAAGAGGTTGAAGACTGGGGTTCCGATGGATCTTATACAGAGCAGAGTTTGGAGACTGGGGTGCAAAAGGACTGTTGCAGAGAGCAGATGTTGAAGACTGGGGTGGAGAAAAATCGTTGCAGAGAGAAAAGGTTGGAGACTGGAATGCAGAAGGCCTGTTACAGAGAGCAGAGGTTGGAGACTGTTGTGCAGAAGGTCTGTTACAGAGTTCAAAGTTTAAAGACTGGGTTGCAGAAGGATCTTCCAGAGAGCAGAGTTGGGAGACTGTGGAGAAGACGGACTGTTAAAGAGAGCAGAGGTAGGAGACTGGGGTGCAGAAGGACTGTTGCAGAGAGCAGATGTTGGTAACTAGGGTGCAGAATGACTGTTGTAGAGAGCAGTGGTTGGAGAATATGCTGCAGAAGAACTGTTGCAGAGAGCAGAGTTTAGAGACTGATGTGTGGAAGTCCTGCTACAGAGAGACGAGGTTGGAGACTTGGATAACGAAGGACTGTTACCGAGAGCAGAGGTTGGATACAAGGGTGCAGAAGGATCTTACACAGAGCAGAATTTGGAGACTGTGGTGCAGAAGGACTCTGGCAGAGATCAGAGGTTGGAGACTGGAGTGCACTAGAATCATTGCAGAGAGTAGAGTTTGGAGCCTGGGTTACAGAAGGATCGTTGCAGAGAGCAGATTTTGGAGACTGGGGTGCAGAAGGCCTGCTACAGAGAGAAGACTTTGGAGACTGGCATGCAGAAGGCCTGTTATAGAGAGGAAAGGGTGGAGATTGAGATTCACGTGGACTGTTACATAGAGCCATGTTTTGAAACTGGGGTGCAGAAGGATCTTGTAGAGAGCAGAGGTATCAGACTGATGTGCAGAAAGACTGTTACAGAAAGGAGAGGTGGGAAATTGGGGTGCAGAAGGACCGTTACAGAGACCAAAGTTAGGAGACTGAGGTATAGAAAAACTGTTACAGAGACCAGAGGTTGGAGACAGGGGTGCAAAAGGAATGATACAGAGAGCACAGGTTGGAGACTGAGGTGAGAAGGATAGATTCAGAGAGCAGAGGTTTGAGACTGAGGTTCAGAAGGACTGATACAGAAAGCAGTATTTGGAGACTGGGGTGCAGAAGGCCCGTTACAGAGAGCAGTGGTTGGAGACTGGGAGCAGAAAGACTGTCGCAAAAGACAGAGGTTGGTGACTAAGGTGCCGCAGGACACTTGCACAAAGCAGAGGATAAAGACTGGGGAAGAGAAGGAATGTTACAGAGAACAGAGTTGAGAATCTGGAGTGCAGAAGGATCTAACAGAGACCAGGGTTTGGAGACTGTGGTGCAGAAGGACTGTTGCAGAGTGCAGTGATTGGAGACTAAGGTGCAGAAGTCCTGTTACATAGAGTAGAGGTTGGAGACTGGTGTACAGAAGAATGGTTGAAAGGAGTGGAGCTTAGAGACAGGGGTGAAGAAGGATTTTACAGAGAGCGGAAGTTGGAGACTGAGGTGCAGAAGGACTCTTGTAGAGATCAGAGGTTGAAAACGGGGGTGCAGTAGGATTATTGCAGAGAGCAGAGGTTGGAGACTAGGGTGCAGAAAGACTGTTGCAGAGACAAGATTTTAGAAACTGGGGTGCAGAAGACTGTTACACAGAGCAGAGTTTGGAGACTGGGGTGCAGAAGGACTGTTCCAGATAGCAGAGTTTGGAGACTGGGGTGCAAAAGGACTGCTACAGAGTGCAGAGTTTAAAGACTTGGTGTCAGAAAAATCTTACAGATAGCAGATTTTGAAGACTGAGGTGTAGAAGGACTGTTACAGAGAGCAGAGGTAGGAGACTGGGGTGCAAAAGTGTCCTTGCAGAGAGCAGAGTTTTCAGACTGAGCTGCAGAAGAACTGTTGAGGAGAGCAGATGTTGGAGACTGGGGTGAATAAGGACTGTTGCAGAGAGCAGATGTTGGTAAGTAGGGTGCAGAATGACTGTTGTAGAGAGCAGAGGTTGGAGACTGGGGTGCAGAAGGACTGTTGCAGAGAGCAGACGTTGGAGATTGACTTGCGGAGGTCCTGTTACAGAGAGCAGAGGTTGGAGACTCGGAAGCAGAAAGACTGTTACAGACAGCAGTGTTTAAAGACTGGAGTGCAGAAGGATCATTTCAGAGAACAGAATTTTCAGTCTGAGGTGCAGAAGGACTGTTGCATAGAGCAGTTTTTGGAGACTGGGGTGCAGAATGCTTGTTACAGAGAGAAAGTTTTGGAGACAGGGTGCAGAAGGACTGTTACAGAGGGAAGAGTTTGGAGACTGGTTGCCTAAAGATCTTACACAGAGCAGAGGTTTGAGACTGAGGTGCAGAACGACTGTTACAGATAGTAGAGGTTGGAGACTGAGGTGCAGAAGAATTGTTACAGAGAGCATATTTTGAAGACTGGGGTGCAGAAAGACTGTTGCAGATAGCAGAGGTTGGAGACTGTGGTGTAGAAGGACTTTTTGAGGGAACATAGTTTAGAGACTTGGGTGCAGAAGAAATGTTTCAGAGAGCAGAGATTGGAGACTGAGATGCAGAAGGACTGTTACAGAGATCACTGGTTTGAGACTGGGGTGCAGAAGGACTGATAGAGAAAGAATAGGTTGGCGACTGTGGTGAAGAAGGAAAATTACAGAGAGCAGACTTTAAAGACCGCAGTACAGGAGGCCTGTTTCAGAGAGCAGAGGTTGAAGACTGGGGTTGAGAAGGACTATTTCAGAGTGCAGATATTGGAGACTGGGGTTCAGAAGAACTGTTGCAGAGTGAAGAGGTTAGAGACTGGGGTGCAGAAGAACTGTCGCAGAGAGCTTAGTTTGGAGACTGAGGTGCAGAGGGAATGTTACAGAGAGCAGAAATTTAAGACTGGGGTGCAGAAGTACTGATATAGAGAGCAGAGGTTGGAGACTGTGGTGCAGAAGGACCTTTAGAAAGAGCAGAGTTTGGAGACTGCAGTACAGGACTGTTACAGTGAGTATACGTTAAAGACTAGGGTAAAGAAGGACTGTTTCAGAGAGGAGATGTTGGAAACTGTGGTTCAGAAGGACTGTTGCAGAGAACACAGTTTAGAGAATCGGGTGTAGAAGGACTGTTGCAGAGAGCACATGTTGGAGATTGAGGTGCAGAAGGACTCTTACAGAGAGCAGAGTTTGGAGACTAGGGTGCAGAAGAATCTTACAGAGAGCAGAGGTTGGAGACAGGGGTGCAGAAGTACTGTTGCAGAGAGCAGAGGTTGGAGACTGAGGTGCAGAAGGACTGTTATAGAGAAGAGTTTGGAGATGCGGAGAAGAAGGCCTGTTACTGAGAACAGAGGTTGGAGACTCATGTGCAGCAGTACCATTGCAGAAAGCAGAGGTTGGAGACTGGGGTAGAGATGGAATGTTACTGGGAGCAGAGTTTTGAAACTGTGGTGCAGAAGGATATTACATAGAGCAGAGGTTGGAGACAGGGGTGCAGAAGGACTGTTGCATAGAGCAGATGTTGCAGACTGGGGTGCAGAAGGTTTTTTGCAGAGAGCAGACGTTGCAGAATGGGGTGAAGAAGGATCGTTGCAGACAGCAGATGTTAGAGACTGGGGAGCAGGAGGACTGTTACAGAGAGTAGATTTTGGATACTTAGGTGCAGATGAATCATTGCTTAGAGCAGAGATTGGAGACTGAGGTGCAAAAGGACTGTTGCAGAGAGCAGAGATTGGAGAATGTGGTGCAAAGGACTGTTAAAGAGAGTAGAGTTTGGAGATTGGCGTGCAAAAGGCCTGTAACAGAGAGCAGAGGTCAGATACTAGGGTGCAGAAGAACTGTTACAGAGAGCAGAGTTTTTAGACAAGGTTGCACAAGGATCTTACAGAGAGCAGAGGTTGTAGACCAAGGTGCATCAGGACTGTTACAGAGAGCAGAGGTTGGTGACTAGGGTGCAGAAGGATCGTTGCAGAGAACATAGTTTTCAGACTGAGGTGCAGAAAGACTTTTGCAGAGAGTACATGTTGGAGACTGGGGTGCAGAAGGACTGTTGCAGAGAGCAGAGGTTGGAGACTGGAGTGCAGAAGGACTGTTGCAGAGAGTAAGGTTGGAAACTGAGGTGCGGAAAGACTGTTACAGAGAGCAGAGTTTGGAGACTGGCCTGCTGAAGAACTGGTAAAGAGAGCAGAGGTTGGAGACTGGCGTGCAGAAGGATCATTGCAGAGAACAGCGTTTTCAGACTGAGGTGCAGAAGGACTGTTGCAGAGAGCAGAGGTTGGAGACAGGGGTGAAGAAGGACTGTTGCATAGAGCAGATATTGGATACTGGAGTGCACAGGGTTTGTTGCAGATAGCAGAGGATGGAGACTAGGGTGCAGAAAGACTGTTGCAGAGAGCAGATGTTGAAAACTGGTGTACAGAAAGATCGTTGAACACAGCAGAGGTTTGAGACTGGGGTGCAGAAGGACTGTTACAGATAGTAAAGTTTCGAGACTGAGGTGCAGAAGGATCATTGCAGAGAGCAGAGGTTGGAGACTAGGGTGCATTAGAACTCCTATAGAGAGCTGAGTTTTCAGAAATGGTTGCACAAGGATCTTACAGAGAGTAGAGTTGTAGACCGATGTGCAGCAGGACTGTTACAGAGAGCAGAGGTTGGAGACTGGGGTGAAGAAGGATCGTGGTAGAGAACAGAGTTTTCAGACTGAGGTGCAGAAGGACTTTTGCAGAGAGCACAAGTTGGAGACTGGGGTACAGAAGGACTGTTACAAAGAGCAGAGTTTGGGGACTGGGGTGCTGAAGGATCGTTGTAGAGAGCAAAATCTTGGGACTGGAGTGCAGAAGGATTGTTATAGAGAACAGAGGTTGGAGACTGGGGTGCAGAAGGCCTATTACAAAGAGCAGAGTTTGGAGAAGGGATTCAGAAGTACATTTACAGAGAGTAGTTTTTGGAGACTGAGGTGCAGAAGGACCCTTGCAGAAAGCAGAGTTTGAAGACTGAGGTGCAGAAGGATTGTTACAGAGAGCAGAGGTTGAAGACTGGGTTGCAGAGGGACTGTTGCAGAGAGCAGAGTCTGGACACTGGGGTGTAGAAGGACTGTTGCGGAGAGCACAGGTTGGAGATTGGGGTGCAGAAGGACTGGTGCAGGAAGCAGAGTTTGGAGACTGGGTTACAGTAGGAATGTTACAGTGTTAGATGATGGAGATTTGGTGCAGAAGAACTGTTGCAGAGAGCAGATGTTGGAGACAGGGGTGCAGAAGGACTGTTGCAGAAAACAGAGTTTGTAGACTGAGGTGCAGAAGCACTGTTACAGAGAGCAGAGGTTGGAGAATGGGGTGCTAAAGGCCTGTTACAAAGAGCAGAGGTTGGAGACTGGGGTGAAGAAGAACTGTTACAGAAAGCAGGGTTTGGAGACAGGGTTGCAGAAGGATAGTTGCAAAGAACATAGTTTTCAGACTGAGGTGCAGAAGGACTGTTGCAGAGAGCAGAGTTTGGAGACTGAGTTGCAGAAGGACTGTTACAGAAAGCAGAGTTTGAAGACTGGGGTGCAGAAGAACTGATAGAGAAAGCTGACGTTGGAGTCTGGGGTTTAGAAAGACTATTATAGAGAGCATAGTTTTGAGACTGCGGTACAGAAGGACTGTTACAGAGAGCAGAGGTTTGAGACGGAGGTCCAGAAGGATTGTTACAGAGATCAGTGGGTGGAGGCTGGGGTGCAGAAAGAAAGTTACAGAGAGCACAGATGGAGACTGGGGTGCAGAAGAAATGTTGCAGAGAGCAGAAGTTGGAGACTGGGGTGCAGAAGGACTGTTACTGAGAGCAGAGTTGGAGACTGGGGTGAAGAAGAACTGATAAAGAAACCTGACGTTGGAGACTGGGGTTCAGAAGGACCATTACAGAGAACAGAGTTTTGAGACTGCGGTACAAAAGGACTGTTACAGAGAGCAGAGTTTAGAGACTGAGGTGCAGAAGGAGTGTTGCAGGGAGTAGAGTTTTGAGACTTTGGTGCAGGAAGACTGTGGCAGACAGCAGAGTTTGGAGACTGAGGTGAAGAAGGACTGTTACCAAGAGCAGAGGTTTGAGACTGGGGTGCAGAAGTACTGATACTGAAAGCAGAGGTTGGAGACTGGGGTGCAGAAGGACCGTTACAGAGAGCATTTTTTGGAGACTGCACTACACGAGGACTGTTACAGAGAACAGAGGTTGGAGAAGGGGTGCAGAAGGTCTGTTACAGAGGGCAGAGTTTACAGAATGGGTTGCAGAAGGATCTTACAAAGAGCAGATTTTGGAGACTGCAGTACAGAAGGACTTTTACAGAGAGCAGAGGTTGGAGACCTGGGTGGAGAAGAACTGTTTTAGAGAGCAGATGTTGGAGTCTGTGTTGCAAAAGGACTGTTGGAGAGAGCAGAGGATAAATACTGGAGTGTAAAAGTACTGTTGCAGAAAGCAGAGTTTGCAGACTGAGTTGCGGAAGGACTGTTACAGCTGGCAGAGTTTAAAGACAGTGGTGGAAAATGACGGATACAGAAAGCAGAGGTTGGATACTGGGGTGCATAAGTACCCTTACAAAAAAAAAAAAAGGTTGAAGACTGCGGTACAGAAGGACTGTTACAGAGAGTAGAGGTTGGATACTGGGGTGCAGAATAACTGTTTTAGAGAACAGAGGTTTGAGACTGGGGTGCAGAAGAATAGTTGCAGAGACCAGAGTTTGGAGACTGGGGTGCAGAATGACTGTTGCAGAGAGTAGAATTTCGAGACTGAGGTGCGGAAGGACTTTTACAGCTGGCAGAGTTTAAAGACAGTGGTGGAAAATGACGGATACAGAAAGCAGAGGTTGGATACTGGGGTGCATAAGTACCCTTACCAAAAAAAAAAAGGTTGGAGACTGCGGTACAGAAAGACTGTTACAGAGAGTAGAGGTTGGATACTGGGGTGCAGAATAACTGTTTTAGAGAACAGAGGTTAGAGACTAGGGTGCAAAATGATCGTTGCAGAGAGCAGAGTTGTCAGACTGAGGTGCAGAAAGACTGTTGCAGCGAGCAGATGTAGGAGACTGGGAAGCAGAAGAACTTTTGCAGAGAACAGAAGTTGGAAACTGGGGTGCAAAAGGATTGTTGTAGAGAGCAGAATTTTTAGTCTCGGGTTCAGAGGGATCATTGCAGAGAGCAGAGGTTGGAGACTGGGGTGCAGAAAGACTGTTGCAGAGAGCAGACGTTGGAAACTGGTGTACAGAAAGATCATTGCAGACAGCAGAGTTTTGAGACTGCAGTGCAGAATGACTGTTGCAGAGAGTAGAGTTTCGAGACTGAGGTGCGGAAGGATTGTTGCAGAGAGCAGAGTTTGGAGACTGGGGTGCAGTAGAACTCCTACATAGAGCAGAGTTTTTAGACAAGATTGGACAAGAATCTTACAGAGAGCAGAGTTGTAGACCGATGTGCAGCAGGACTGTTACAGAGAGCAGAGGTTGGAGTCTGGGGTGCAGAAAGATCATTGTAGAGAACAGAGTTTTCAAACTGAGGTGCAGAAGGACTTTTTCAGAGAGCACATTTTGGAGACTGGTGTGCAGAAGGACTGTTGCAAAGAGCAGAGTTAGGGACTGGGGAGCAGAAGGACTGTAATAGAGAACAGAGGTTGGAGACCTGGGTGCAGAAGGCCTATTACTGAGAGCAGAGTTTGGAGAAGAGGTTCAGAAGTACATTTACAGAGAGTAGTTTTTGGAGACTGAGGTGCAGAAGGACCGTTGCAGAGAGAAGAGGTTGAAGACTGAGGTGCAGAAGGATTGTTACAGAGAGCAGAGGTTGGAGACTGGGTTGCAGAGGGACTGTTGCAGAAAGCAGAGACTGGACACTGGGGTGTAGAAGGACTGTTGCGGAGAGCACAGGTTGGAGATTGGGGTGCAGAAAGACTGTTGCAGAGAGCAGAGTTTGAAGACTGGGTTACAGAGGCAGAGGTTGGAGATTTGGTGCAGAAGGACTTTTACAGAGAGCAGATGTTGGAGACTGGGGTGCAGAAGGACTGTTACAGAGAGCAGAGTTTTTAGACTGAGATGCAGAAAGACTATTACAGAGAGCAGAGGTTGAAAATTGTGGTGCAGATGGACTAATACAGTAAGCAGAGATTGGAGACTGGGGTGCAGAAGGACTGTTACAGAGTGCAGAGTTTGGAGACTGGGGTGCAGAAGACCTGTAAGAGAGAAGAGGTTGGCGACTTCTGTGCAGAAGGATTCTTACAGACAGCACAGTTTGGAGACTGCACCCCAGTCTGGGGTGCAGAAGGATCATTGCAGAGGTCAGAGGTTTCAGACTGACGCTTAGAAGGACTGATACAGAGAGCAGAGGTTTGAGTCTGAGGTGCAGAAGGACTGTTAGAGAACAGAGTTTGGAGACTGGGGTGCAGAAGGACCGTTTCAGAGAGCAGATGTTGGATACTGTGGTGCAGAAAGACTGTTACAGAGAGCAGAAGTTGGAGACTGGTGTGCTGAAGCATCATTACAGTGAGCAGAGGTTGGAGACTGAGGTGTAGAAGGACTGTTACAGAGAGGATAGGTTGGAGACTGGGGTGAAGAAGGATTCTTTCAGAGAGCAGAGTTTGGAGATTGGTGTCCAGCAGAACTGTTACAGATAGCAATGTTTCGAGACTGGGTTTCAGAAGGATCTTACAGAGAGCATTTTGGAGACTGAGGTTCCAAATTTCTGTTACAGAGAGCAAAGGTTTGAAACTGGGGTGCAGAAGAATTGTTGCAGATAGCAGAGTTTTCAGACTGAGGTGCAGAAGGAATGTAGCAGAGAGCAGATGTTGGATTCTGCAGTGCCGAAAACAGCTACAGAGAGCAGAGTTTGGAGACTGGGGTGCAGAAGAATCGTTAGAGAAAGCACAAGTTGGAGAGTGGGGTGCAGAAGGTCTGTTACAGAGAGCAGAGGTTGAAGTCTGGGGGGCACAAGGCCTTTTACAGAGAGCAGAATTTGGAGACTGGGGTGCAGAAGAACTGTTACAGAGAGCAGAGCTTGGAGACTGGGGTGCAGAAGGACTGTTGCAGAGAGCAGAGGTTGGAGACTGTGGTGAAAAAGGATCCTTGCAGAGATCAGAGGTTGAAGACTGAGGTGCAGAAGGATCGCTACAGAGAGGAGAGATTAAAGACTGGGGTGAAGCAGGACAGATACAGAGAGCACTGGTGGGATACTGGGGTGAAGAAGAAATGTTGCAGAGAGCAGAGGTTGGAGACTGGGGTGCAGAAGGACTGTAGCAGAGAGCAGAGTTTGGAGACTGCAGTGTAGAAGGACTGTTGCAGAGAGCAGATGTTCGAGACTGGGATGCAGATGGATCCTTGCAGAGAGAAGAGGTTGTAGACTCTGGTTTAGAAGGACTGTTGCAGAGAGAAGATGTTGGAGGCTGGGGTGCAGAAGAACTGCTGCAGAGAGAAGATGTTGGAGACTGGGGTGCAGAAGAACTGTTGCAGAGAGCAAAAGTTGGACACTGGGGTGTAGAAGGACTGTTGCAGATAGCAGAGGTTGGCGAATGGGGTGAAGAAGGACTGTTGCAGGGAGCATGTGTTGGAGACTTGGGTGCAGAAGGATTGTTGCAGAGAGCAGAATTTGGAGACTGAGGTGAATAAGGACTGTTACACAGAGCAGAGGTTGGAGACTTGGGTGCAGAAAGACCGTTGCAGAGAGCAGAGTTCGGAGACTGCAATACACGAGGACTGTTACAGAGAGCAGAGGTTGGAGAATGGTTTATAGAAGAACTGTTTCAGAGTGCAGATGTTGGAGACTGGGGTTCAGAAGAACTTTTGCAGGGAGCAGAGTTTGGAGACTGGGGTGCTGAAGAACTTCGCAGAGAGCAGAGGTTGGAGACTGAGGTGCAGAAAGAATGTTACGGAGAGAAAAATTTTGAGACTGGGGTGCAGAATTACTGATCAGAATGCAGAGGTTGAGACTGGGCTGCAGAAGTACCGGTACAGAGAGCAGAGTTTGGGGACTGTGGTACAGAAGGACTGTTGCATAGAACAGGGGTTAGAAAATTGGGTGCAGAAGGACTTTTACAGAGAGCAGAGGTTAGAGAATGGGGTGCAGAAGTAAGGTTGCAGGGTTAAGAGGTTTGACACAGAGGTCCAAAAGTACTGTTACAGAGAGCAGAGGTTGGAAACCATGGTTCAGAAAAACTTATACAGAAAGCAGAGGTTTGAGACTGGGGTGTAGAAGGACCATTAAAGAGAGCAGAGGTTGGAGACTGCGGTACGGAAAGACTGTTACAGAGAACAGAGGTTTGAGACTGAGGAGTAGAAAGACTGTGGCAGGGAACAGATGTTGGAGACTGGGTTGCAGCAGGACCATTGAAGAAAGCAAAGGTTTTATACTGAGTTGGAGAAGGAATGTTACAGAGAGCAGAGTTTGAAAACTGGGGTTCAGAACGACCTTACAGAGAACAGAGGTTGGAGACTGCGGTACAGAAGGAGTGTTAAAGAGAGGAGACTTTGGATACTGGGATGCAGAAAGACTGTTGCAGAGAGCAGATGTTGGAGACTGCGGTGCATAAGGATCGTTGTAGAGATCAGAGGTTGGAGACAAGGGTGCAGAAGGATGTTTGCAGAGAGCAGAGGTTGAAGACTTAGGTGCAGAAAAACAGTTACAGAGAGCAGACGTTGGAGACTCGGGTGCAGAAGGATCATTGAAGAGAGCAGATTTTGGAGACTGGGCTGCAGAAGGATCCTTACAGAGAGCAGAGGTGGGAGACTGCGGTGCAGAAGGAATGTTACAGAAAGCACCGGTTGGAGACTGGGGTGCAGAAGGAATGTTGCAGAAAGCAGAGGTTGGAGACTGGGGTGAAGAAGAACTGTTGCAGAGAGCAGACGTTTGAGACTGAGATTCCGAAGGACTGTTACACAAAATAGACATTTCAGACTGGGGTGAAGAATTATAATACAGAAAACAGAGGTGTGAGACTTGGGTGCAGAAGGACCGTTACAAAGAGCAGAGGTTGCAGACTGGCGTGCAGAAGGACTGTTTCAGAGGGCAGAGTTTGGAGACTGGGGTGCATAAGGTCTGCTACAGAGAGCAGAGGTTGGAGACTGGGTTGCAGAAAAACTGTTATAGAGAGCAGACTTTTTAGGCTTGGTTGCAGTAGGATCTTACAGAGAGCAATGGTTGGTGACTGTGGTGCAGGACGAATGTTACAGAGAGCTATAATTGGAGACTGGGGTGCAGAAGGATAGAGTAGAGAGCAGAGGTTTCAGACTGAGGTGCAGAAGGACTGTTACAGAATGCAGAGGTTGGAAATTGGGGTACCGAGGGACCATTATGGAGAGCAGAGTTTGGAGACTGCGGGATATAAAAACAGAGAGCAGAGGTTGCAGTATATAGGGCAGAAGGACTGTTACAGAGAGCAGAGGTTGGAGACTGGGGTGCAGAAAAATTGTTACAGAGAGCAGATGTTGGAGACTGGGGTGCAGAAGGACTTTTACACAGAGCAGAAGTTGAAGACTGGGGTGCAGAAGGACTGTTGCAAAGAGCAGAGGTTGGAGACTTGGGTGAAGAAAGACTGTTCCAGAGAGCAGAATTTGGAGACAGAGGTTGAGTAGGACTGTTGAGGAGAGGAGACGTTGGAGACTAGGGTGCAAAATGATCGTTGCAGTGAGGAGAGGTTAAAGACTGGGGTGCAAAAAGAGTGTTACAGAGAGTAGAGGTTGGAGACGGAGGTGCAAAAGGATCGTAGCAGAGAAAAGCGTTTTAAGACTGAGGTGCAGAAGGACTGTTGCAGAGACCACAGGTTGGAGACTGGGGTGCAGAAGGACTGTTGCAGAGAGCAGACGTTGGAGACTGGGGTGCAGAAGGCTTTTTATAGAGAACAGAATTTGGAGACTGGGGTGCAGAAGGCCTGTTACGGAGAGGAGAGTTCAAAGAAGGGGTGCAGAAGGTCTCTTAGAGAGGGCAGAGTTGGGAGACTGGGTTGAAGAAAGATTTTACAGAGAGCAGATGTTGGAGACTGAGGTGTAGAATGATCGTTGCAGAGAGAAGAGGTTGGAGACTGGGGTGCAGAAGGCCTGTTACAGAAAGCAGAGGTAGAAGACTCGGGTGCAGAAGGACTGTTAGAGAGAGCAGAGTTAGGGACTGAGTGGCAGAAGGATCTTACAAACAGCAGAGTTTGGAGGCTGAGGTGCAGGAGGACTTTTAAGGGGAGCAAATTTTGGAGACTGTGTTGCAGAAGGATCTTACATTGAGCAGAGTTTGGAAACTGAGGTGCAGAAGGACTGTTTCAGAGAGTAGATGTTTAAGTCTGGGGTGCAGAAAAATTGTTGCAGAGAGCAAAATTTTCAGATTGAAGTGCAGAAGGACTTTAGCAGAGAGCAGATATAGGAGACTGGGGTGTAGAAGTTTCGTTGCAGAGAGCAGAAGTTGAAGACTGCAGTACAGAATGACTGTTGCAGAGAGCAGAGGTTGGGTACCAGGGTACCCAAAAACTTTTTCAGAGAGCAGATGTTGAAAACTGTTGTTCAGAAAGAATGTTGCAGAGAGCAGAAGATAGAGAATGGGATGCAGTAAGACTTTTACAGAGATCAGAAGTTGGAGACTGAGGTACCGAAGGACGGACAAAGAAAGCAGAGGTTGGAGAATGGCTTGCAAAAGGACCTTTACAGAGAGCAGAGTTTGGAGATTGCGGTACAGAAGGACTGTTACAGAGAGCAGAGTTTGGAGACTGGGGAGCAGAAAGAGTGTTGCAGAGTACATAGGTTGGAGACTGGGGTGCAGCAGGACTGTTGCAGAAAGCAGAGTTTGGAGACTGGCGTGGAGAGGGAATATTATAGAGAGCAGAGTTTGGAAACTGAGGTCAGAAGGATCTTTTCAGAGAGCTGAGTTTGGACACTGAGGTGCAGAAGGACTGTTGCAGAGAGCTGATGTTGGAGACTGGGGTGCAGAAGGACTGTTTAGAGAGCAGATGTTGGAGACTGGGGTGCAGAAGGACTGTTGAAGAGAACAGAGATTGCAGACTGGGGTGCAGAAAGACTATTGCAGAGAGAAGAGTTTGCAGACTGAGGTGCAGAAGGACTGTTACAGAGAGCAGAGTTTGGAGAATGTGGTGCTGAAGGACTCATACTGAAAGCAGAGGTTGGAGACTGGGGTGCAGAAGGACCCTTACAGAGAACAGAAGTTGGAGACTGAGGTACAGAAGGACTGTTACACAGAGCAGAGTTTGGAGACTGGGGTGCAGAGTAACTGTTGTAGAGAACAGAGGTTGGAGACGGGGTGCAGAAGGACCATTGCATATAGCAGAGGTTGGAAACTGGATTTCAGAAGTAACATACAAAGAGGAGAATTTATACACTGAGGGGCAGAAGGACTGTTGCAGAGAGCAGAGGTTAGAGATTTGGCTGCAATAGGACTGTTGCAGAGAGCAGCGGTTGGAGTCTGAGGTGCAGAAGGACTGTTACAGAGAGCATAGTTTAGAGACCGGGGTGCAGAAGGACTGATACAGAAAGCAGACTTTGGAGACTGGAGTGCAGAAGAACCGTTACAGAGATACGAGGTTGGAGACAGCAGTACAGAAGGACGGTTACAGAGAGCAGAGGTTGGAGATTGTGGTTGAAAAGGAATATTGCAGAGAGCAGATTTCGGAGACTGGGCTGCAGAAGGACTGTTGCAGCGAGCAGAGGTTGAAGACTGGGGTGCAGGAGGACTGTTGCAGAGAGGAGAGGTTTCAGACTGAGGTGCAGAGTCTCCTTACAGAGAACAGAGTTTGGATACTGTGGTACAGAAGAACTTTTACAGGGAGCAAAGGTTGAAGACTGGGGTGCAGAATAACAGTTTTGGAGAACAGAGTTTGGAGAGTGGGGTGCAGAAGGACCATTGCAGATAGCAGAAGTTGAGGACTGGGTTTCAGAACGATCATACAGAGAGCAAAGTTTGGACACTGAGGTGCAGAAGGACTGAGGCAGAGAGCAGAGTTTGGAGATTGGGGTGCAGTAGGACTGTTCCAGAGAGCAGAGGTTGGAGTCTAAGGTGCAGAAGGACTGTTACAGAGAGCAGAGTTTAGAGACCGGGGTGCAGAAGGACTGATACAGAAAGCAGAGTTTGGAGACTGGGGTGCAGAAAGACCGTTACAGAGAGCAGAGGTTGGAGACTGAAGTACAGAAGGACGGAAACAGAGAGCAGAAGTTGGAGATTGGGGTGGAAAAGGACTGTTGCAGAAAGCAGATTTTGGAGACTGGGGTGCAGAAAAACTGTTGCAGAGAGCAGAGGTTGCAAAGTGAGGTGCAGAAGGAATGTTACAGAGAGCAAAGTTTGAAGAATGGGGTGCAGAAGGAACCTTAAAGAGAACAGAGGTTGAAGACTGCGGTACAGAAGAATTGTTGTAGAGAACAAGGTTGGAGACTGGGGTGCATAGGGACCATTGCAGAGAGTAGACGTTAGAGGCTGTGGTGAAGAAGGAATGTTACCGAGAGAAGAGTTTGGAAACTGGGGTGCAGAAAAGCTTCCAGTGAAAAAAGTTTGGAGACTGGGGTGAAGAAGGATTGTTGCAGAGAGCAGACATTGGAGACTTGGGTGAAGAAGGATAATTACAGAGAGCAGAGGGTGGAGACTGGGGGTGCCGAAGGACTGTTACAGAGAGCAGATTTCGGAGAGTTGGGTGCAGAAGGACTGTTACAGAGAGCAGAGTTTGTAGTCTGGGTTCAGAAGTACTGTTACAGAAAGCAGAGTTTGGAGACTGGTTTTCAGAAGAGTCTTACAGAGAGCAGAGTTTTGAGACTGCGATACAGAAGGACTGTTACAGAGAGCAGAGGTTGGAGACTGGGGAGCAGAAAAACTGTTGCAGAGGACAGAGGTTTGAGACTAGGGTGCAGCTCGACAATTGCAGAAAGCATAGGTTGGAGACTGGGGTAGAGAAAGCATGATACAGAGAGAAGGGTTTGGATACTGGGGTGCAGTAGGATCTTACAGAGAGAAGAGGTTGGAGACTAATGTGCAGTAGGACTCTTACAGAGAGCAGAGATTGGAGACTGGGGTGCAGAAAGACTGATAGAAAAAGCAGAGATTGGAGTTTTTTGTGAAGAAAGAAGGTTACAGAGAGCAGAGGTTGGACTGCAGTTCAGAATATCTTTTACAGAGAGCAGTGGTTGGAGTCTGGGGTGCCGAATGATTGTTGCAGAGATCAGATGTTGCTAACTAGGGTGCAGAAAGACTTTTGCAGAGAGCAGAGGTTGGAGACTGGTGTGCAGAAGGACTGATACAGAAAGCAGAGGGTGGAGACTGGGGTGCAGAAGGACTCTTGCCGAGAGCAGATGTTGGAGACTGGGGTGGAGAAAAATCATTGCAGAGAGAAGAGGTTGGAGACTGGGGTTCTGAAGGCCTGTTACAGAGAGCAGAGTTTCGAGACTGGGTTGCAAAATTTCTGTTACAGAGAGCAGAGGTTGGAGACAGGTGTTCAGAAGGACCTTTGCAGAGAGCAGAGGTTGGAGATTGAGGTGCAGAAAGAATATTAAAAAGAGCAGTAGTAGAAGACTGGGGTGCAGAAGGATTGTTACAGAGAGCAGAGGTTTGAGACTGGGGTGCAGAAGGTTTGTTGCCGAGAGCAGAGGTTGGAATCTGGGGTGCAGAATGACTGTTACAGAGAGCTGAGTTTGGAAATTGGGTTGCAGAAGGGTCTTACAGAGAGCAGAGGTAGGAGGCTGAGGTGCAAAAGGATCCTTGCAGAGAGCAGAGTTTTCAGACTGAGTTGCAGAAGGACTGTTTCAGAGAGCAGAGGTTGGAGACTTGGGTTCAGATGGATCTTAAGAAGAGCAGAGTTTGGAGACTGGGGTGCAAAAGGACTGTGGCAGAGAGCAGATGTTTGAGACTGGGGTGGAGAAGAATCGTTGCAGAGAGAAGAGGTTGGAGACTTGGTTGCAGAAGTCCTGTTACAAAGAGCAGAGTTTGGAGACTGTTGTGCAGCAGGACTGTTACAGAGTGCAGAGTTTAAAGACTAAGTTGCAAAAGAATCTTAAAGAGAGCAGACTTGTGAGACTGAGGTGCAGCAGGACTGTTACAGAGAGCAGAGGTTGGAGACCGGGGTGCAGAAGGGTTCTTGCAGAGAGCAGAGTTTTCAGACTGAAGTGCAGAAGAACTGTTGCAGAGAGCAGATGTTGAAGACTGGGGAACAGAAGAATTGTTACAGAGAGCAGAGGTTGAAGACTGGAGTGCATAAAGATCTTACAGAAAGCAGAGATTGGTGACTATGGTGCAATAGGACTGTTTCTGAGAGCAGATATTGGAGACTGGGGTGGAGAAAAATCATTGCAGAGAGAAGAGGTTGAAGACAGGGGTTCTGAAGGCCTGTTACAAAGAGCAGAGTTTCGAAACTGGGTTGCAAAATTACTGTTACAGAGAGCAGGGGTTGGAAACTATTCTGCAGAAGGACTGTTACAGAGAGCAGAGGTTGGACACTGGGGTGCAGATGGATTATGGCAGAGAGCAGAGTTATCAGACTGAGGTACAGAACAACTGTTTCAGGAAGCAGATGTTGAAGACTGGGGTTCACAAGGACTGTTGCAGCGAGCAGATGTTTCAGACTGGCGTGCAGAAGGATTGTTGCAGAGAACAGAAGTTGGAGACTGAGGTGCAGAAGGATCGTTGCAGAGAGCAGAGGTTCAAGACTGGGGTGCAGAAGGATCGTTACAGAGAGCAGAGTTTGCAGACTGGGGTGCAGAAGGACTTTACAGGGAGCACAGGTTGGAGAATGGGGTGCAGAAGGAATGTTGCGGAGAGCAGAGTTTGGAGACTTGGGTGCAGAAGGACTGTTGCAGAAAGCAGAGTTTGGAGACTGAGGTGCAGAAGAACTGTTCCAGAGAGCAGATTAAAGACTGGGGTGCAGAAGGACTGTTTCAGAGGGCAGACACTAGAGACTGAGTTTCAGAAAGATCTCACAGAGAAAAGAGTTTGGAGACTGAGGGGCAGAAGGACTTTTACATAAAGTGGAGGTTTGAGACTGAGGTGCAGAAGGATCGTTACAAAGAGAAGAGGTTGGAGACTGGGGTGCAGACGGACTTTTACAGAGAGAACAGCTTTGATACTGGGGAGCAGAAGGAATGTTGCTGAGAGCAGAGGTTGAAGATTGGGGTGCAGAAGGACTGCTGCTGAAAGCAGAGATAGGAGACTGAGGTGCAGAAGGACTTTTACAGAGAGCAGAGGTTGGAGACTGGGGTGCAGAAGGATTATGGCAGAGAGCAGAGTTTTCAGACTGAGGTGCACAAGAACTGTTGCAGAGAGCAGATGTTGTAGACTGGGTTGCACGAATACTGTTGCAGAGAGCAGAGGTTAGAGACTGGGGTGCAGAAGGATAGTTGCAGAGAGCAGACGTTGGAGACTGCGGTGCAGATGGACTGATACAGGGAGCAGAGGTTGAAGACTGGAGTGCAGAAGGCCTGTTACAGAGAGCAGAATTTGGAGACTGGGGTGATGAAGGACTGCTACAGAGAGCAGAGATTGGAGACTGGGTTGCAAAAAGATCTTAAAGAGAGCAGAGGATGGAGACTGAGGCACAGAAGCAATGTTACAGAGAGTAGAGGTTGGAGACTGAGGTGCAGAAGGAACGTTGCAGAGAGAAGAGGATTGAGACTGAGGTGCATAAGGATTGTTACAGAGATCAGAGGTTGGAGACTGTGGTGCAGAAGGACTGACACAAAAAGCAGAGGTTGGAGACTAGGGTACAAAAGTACCCTTACAGAGAGCAGAGGTTTGAGAATGCAGTACAGAAGGACTGTTAGAGAGAGCAAAGTTTGGAGACTATTGTGAAAAATGACTGTTGCAGAGAGCAGATGTTGGAGACTGGGGTGCAAAAAGACTGTTGCAGAGAGCAAAGGTTGAAGACTAGGGTTCAGAAAGACTTTTGCAAAGAGCAGAGGTTGCAGACTGGGTATCAGAAGGACGGTTACAGAGGGCAGAGTTTGGAGACTGTGGTTCAAAACGACTGATACAGAAAGCAGAGGTTGGATACTGGGGTGCATAAGGACCCTTACAGAGAACAGAGGTTGGAGACTGTGGTACAGAAGGACTGTTATAGAGAGCAGAGGTTGGAGACTGGGGTGCAGAAGAACTGAGTAGAGAACAGAGTTTGGAGACTGGGATGCAAAAGGATAGTTGGGGCTATCAGAGTATGGAGACTGGGGTGTAGAAGGACTGTTTCAGAGAGCAGAGTTGGAGACTGTGGTGTAGAAGGACTGTTTAAGAGAGCAGATGTTGGAGACTTGTGCATAGAAGGACTGTTGCATAGAGCAGAGATTGGAGATTTAGGTACAGAAGAATTGTTACAGAGAGCATAGGTTGGAGACTGGGTTGCAGATGGAGGATTACAGAGAGGGGAGTTTTCAGACTGAGGTACAGAAAAACTGTTGCACAAAGCAGATGTTGGAGACTGGGATTCACAAGGACTGTTGCAGAGAGCAGAGGTTTGAGACTGGGGTGGAGAAGGATCGTTGCAGAGAGAAGACGTTCCAGACTGAGGTGCAGAAGTGTGGTTGCACAGAGCAGAGGTTCGAGACTGGGGTGCAGAAGGATCGTTACAGAGAGCAGAGTTTAGAGAATGGGGTGCAGAAAGACTTTTACAGAGAGCACAGTTTGGAGACTGGGGTGCAGAAAGAATGTTGTAGAGAGCAGAGGTTGGAGACTTGGGTGCAGAAGGACTGATGCAGAAAGCAGAGTTTGGAGACTAAGGTGCAGAAGGACTGTTGCAGAGAGCAGAGGTTAAAGACTGGGGTGTAGAAGACAGTTACAGATAGAAGACGTTGGAGACTGGGTTTCAGAAGGATCTTACAGAGAAAAGAGTTTGGAGACTGCGGGACAGAAGGACTGTTACAGAGAGCGGATGTTTGAAACTGGGGTGCATAAGGATCATTACAGAGAGCTGAGCTTGGAGACCGGGGTGAAGACAGACTTTTTCAGAGAGCATATATTTGATACTGGGTGCAGAAGGAATGTTGCAGAGAGCAGAGTTTGGATACTGGGGTGCAGAAAGACTGTTACAGAGAGCAGAGTTTGGAGACTGGGGTGTGGAAGGACTGTTGCAGAAAACAGAGTTTGGAGTCTGGGGTGAACAAGGACCGTTTCAGAGAGCAGAGTTTGGAGACTAGGTTCCAGAAGGACTGTTACAGCGAGCAAGGGTTGGATACTGGTGTGCAGAAGGATCTTACAGAGAGCAGATGTAGGCGACTGGGGTGCAGAAGGACTGTTTTACAGAGCAGAGGTAGGATACTGGGGTGCAGATGGATCATTGCAGAGAGTAGAGGTTGGAGACTGGGGTGCAGAAGGCCTCTTAGAGAGAGCAGATGTTGGAGACTGGGTTACAGAAGGCCTGTAACAGAGAGCAGAGTTTGGAGACTGGGGTTCAGAAGGACTGTTACAGAGAGCAGAGTTTGCAGACTTGTTTTCAGAAGGGTCTTACAGAGAGCAGAGGTAGGAAACAGAGGTACAGAAAGACTGTTACAGAGAGCAGAGGTTGGAGACTGGGGTGCAGAGGGATTGTTGCAGAGAGCAGATTTTTCAGACTGAGGTACAGAAGAACTGTTGCAGAGAGCAGATGTTGGAGATTGGGTTGCACAAGGACTGTTTCAGGCAGCAAAGGTTAAAGACTGGGGTGCAGTAGGATCGTTGCAGAGAGCAGAGGTTTGAGACTGGGGTGCAGATGGACTGATACAGAGAGCAGAGGTTGGAGACAGGGGTGCCCAAGGCCTGTTACAGAGAGCCGAGATTAAAGAGTGGAGTGCAGCAGGATCTTACAGAGAGCAGAGGTTGGAGACTGAGGTGCAAAAGCACTATTTCAGAGAGTAGAGGTTGGAGATGAGGTGCAGAAGGACCCTTGTAAAGAGCAGAGTTTGGAGACTGAGGTGCAGAAGGATAGTTACAGAGAAAAGAGGTTGGAGACAGGGGTGCAGAAAAACTTTTGCAGAGAGCAGAGGTTTTAGACTGGGGTGTAGAAGGACTGTTACAGAGAGTAGAGTTTGGAGATTGGGGTCCAGAAGGACTGTTACAGAGAGCAGAGGTTCGAGACTGGGGTGGAGAAGGACTGTTGCAGAGAGCAGATGCTGGAGACTGGGATGCAAAAGGACAGTTGCAGAGAGAAGAGGATGGAGACTGGGGTGCAGAAGGATTCTTGGGGCGAGCATAGTATGGAGACTGGGCTGTACAAGGTCTGTTACACAGAGCAGAGTTTGGAGACTAATGTTTAGAAGGACGTTTTCAGAGAGCAGATGTTGGAGACTTGGGTGAAGAAGAACTGTTGCATAGAGCAGAGGATGGAGACTGAGATGAAGATGACGGTTACAGAAAGCAGAGTTTGAAGACTGGGGTGCAGAAGGACTGTTACAGAGAGCAGACTTTAGAGACTGTGGTGCAGAAGGATCGTTGCAGAGAGCAGAATTTGGAGACTTGGGTTCAGAAGGATGGATAGAGAGAGCACAGTTTGAAGACTGTGGTGCAGGAGGACTTTTACTGAGAGCACAGGTTGGAGACTGGGGTGCAGAAGGACTTTAACAGAAAGCACAGACTGAGGTGCAGAAAACTGTTTAAGAGAGCAAAGTTATGAGACTGGGGTGCAGAAGGAGTACTGCAGAGAGCAGCATTCTGAGTCTGAGGTGCAGAAGGACCCTTACAGAGAGCAGAATTTGGAGACTGTGGTACAGAGGAGTGTTACAGAGAGCAGAGGTTGGAGACAGGTGTGCAGAAGGACCTTACAGCGAGCATAGGTTTGAGACTGGGGTGCAGAAGGATCATTGCAGAGAGAAGAGGTTGGAGACTGGAATGAAGAATGACTGATACAGATAACAGAGTTTGGAGACTGGGGTGCAGAAGACCTGTTACAGAGAGCAGAGTTTGGAGACTGTTGTGCAGAAGGACTGTTACAGAGAGCAGAGTTTTAATACTGGGTTGCAGGAGGATGTTACAGAGAGCATAGTTTGGAGACTGAGGTGCAGAAGCACTGTTACGGAGAGATGAGTTTGGAGACTGAGGTACAAAAGGACCCTTGCAGAGAGCAGAGGTTGGATATTGGGGTGCAGAAGTCCCATTACAGAGAGCAGTGCTTGGATACTGGGGTACAGAAGGACAGTTACAGAGAGCAGAGTTTAAAGACTGGGTTGCAAAAGGATCTTACGGAGAGAAGAGTTTGGAGACTGAGGTACAGAAGGACTGTTACAGAGAGCAGAGGTTGGAGACTGAGGTGAGGAAAGATCGTTGCTGAGAACAGAGTTTTCAGACTGATGTGCAGAAGGACTGTTTCAGAGAGACTGAGGTTTGAGACTGAGGAGCAGAAGGACGGTTATAGAGACTGAGGTGCAGAAGGACTGTTATAGAGAGCAGAGGTTGGAGACTGGGGTACAGAAGGACTGATACAGAAAGCAGAGCTTGGTGAGTGGAGTGTAGAAAGACTGTTGCAGAGAGCAAAGGTTGAGACTGAGGTAGAAAATGACTGTTGCAGAGAGTAGATGTTAGAGACTGGGGTGCAGAAGGACTGTTGAAGAGAACAGAGATTGTAGACTGGGCTGCAGAAAGACTATTGCACAGAGCAGAGGTTGCAGACTGAGATGCAGAAGGACTGTAACTGAGAGCAGAGTTTGGAGAATGTGGTGCTGAAAAAATGATACTGAAAGCAGCGGTTGGAGACTGGGGTGCAGAAGGACCCTTACAGAGAACAGAGGTTGGATACTGTGGTACAGAATGACTGTTACACAGAGCAGAGTTTGGAGACTGGGGTGCAGAATAACTGTTGTAGAGAACAGAAGTTGGAGGAACATTGCATATAGCAGAGGTTGGAGAATGGATTTCAGAAGTAACACACAAAGAGGAGAGTTTGTACACTGAGGTGCAGAAGGACTGTTGCAGAGAGCAGAGGTTGGAGATTGTTGCGCAGTAGGACTGTTGCAGAGAGCATAGTTTAGAGACTGGGGTGCAGAAGGACTGATACAAAAAGCAGACTTTGGCGACTGTGGTGCAGAAGGACCGTTACAGAGATAAGAGTTTGGAGACAGCAGTACAAAAGGACGGTAACAGAGAGAAGAGGTTGGAGATTGTGGTGGAAAAAAATATTTCAGAGAGCAGATTTCGTAGACTGGGCTGCAGAAGGACTGTTGCAGAGAGTAGAGGTTGCAGACTGAAGTGCAGAGGATCCTTACAGAGAACAGAGGTAGAATACTGTGGTACAGAAAAAACTGTTACAGGGAGCAAAGGTTGGAGACTGGGGTGCAGAATAACTGTTGTGGAGTACACAGGTTGGAGACTGGGGTGCAGAAGGATCATTGCAGTCAGCAGAGTTTCCAGACTGAGATTCAGAAGGACTGTTACACAGAGCTGAGGTTGAAGAATGAGGTGAAGAAGGACAGTTACAGAGAGCAAATGTTGGAGACAGGGGTGCAGGACTGATACAGAGCAGAAGTTGGAGACTGAGGTAAAGAAGGACTGTTTCAGAGAGCAGCGGTTAAAGACTTGGGTGCAGAAGAATTATTGCAGAGAGCAGAGTTGGACATGAGGTGCAGAAGAACTGTTACAGAGAGCAGAGAATGTAGACTGGGGAGCAGAAAGACTGATACAGAAAGCAGAGGTTGGAGACTGGTGTGCAGAAGGACTGTTACAGAGAGCAGAGGTTGGCAACTGGGGTGCAGAAGGAGTGTTGCAAAGAACAGAGGTTGGAGACTGAGGTGCAGAAGAACTGTTAAAGAGAGCAGAGTTTTTAGACAAGGTTGCAGAAGGATCTTACAGAGAGCAGAGTTTGTAGACCGAGGTGCAGCAGGACTGTTAAAGAGTGCAGAGGTTTGAGACTGGGGTTCAGAAGGCCTGTTATGGAGATCAGAGTTTAAAGAAGGGCTCCAGAAGGACTGTTACTGATGGCAGAGTTTGGAGACATGGTTGCAGAAGAATTTTACAGAGAGCAGATGTTGGAGACTGAGGTGCAGAAGGACTGTTAGAGTGAGTAGAGGTTGGAGACTGAGTTTCAGAAGGATCGTTGCAGAGAACAGAGGTTGGAGACTGGGGTGCAGAAGGATCGTTGCAGTCAGCAGAGTTTCCAGACTGAGATGCATAAGGACTCTTAAACAGAGCAGAGGTTGAAGACTGAGGTGAAGAAGGACAGTTACAGAGAGCAGATGTGGGAGACAGGGGTGCAGGACTGATACAGAGCAGAAGTTGGAGACTGAGGTACAGAAGGACTGTTACAGAGCAGAAATTGGAGACTCCGGTGCAGAAGGATAATTGCAGAGAGCAGAGTTTTCATACTGATGTACAGAAGAACTGTTGCAGAGATCAGATGTTGGAGATTGGGGAGCACAAAAAAAGTTGCAACGAGCAGAGATTGGAGACTGGGGTGCAGAGGGATCGTTGCAGAGAGCAGAGGTTGGAAAGCGGGATGCAGAAGGCCTTTTACAGAGAGCAGAGATTGGAGACTGAGGTGCAGAAGGACTGTTACAGAGAACAGAGATTGGAGACTGGGGTGCAAAAGGAGTGTTGCAGAGCAGATTATGGAGACTCGGGTGTAGAAGGACTGTTCCAGAGAGCAGAGGTTGTAGACTGGGGTGCAGAAGCATCATACAGAAAGCAGAGTTTGGAGACTGAGGTGCAGAAGTATGGTTGCAGAGAGCAGATGTTGGAGAATGGGGTCAAGAAGGACTGATACAGAGGGCACAGTTGGGAGACTGGGGTGCAGAAGTATCTTACAGCGAGCGTAGTTTGGAGACTGAGGTGCAGTAAGACTGTTGCAGAGAGCAGAGGTTGGAGACTGGGGTGCAGAAGGACTGTTATAAAGAGCAGAGTTTGGAGACTGGGGAGCAGAAGGACTGTTGCAGAGAGTAGAGGTTTGAGACTGGGGTACAGCAGGACCGTTGCAGAAAGCAGAGGTTGGAGACTGGCGTGAAGAAGGAATATAACAGAGAGCAGATTTTGGAAACTGGGGTGCAGAAGGATTTTTCAGAGTGCAGAGGTTAGAGACTGAGGTGCAGAAGGATCTTTGCAGAGAGTATATGTTGGAGACTGGGGTGCAGAAGGATTGTTTAGAGAGCAGATGTTTGAGACTGGGGTGCAGAAAAACTCTTGCAGAGAGCAGAGGTTGAAGACTGAGGTGGAGAAGGACTGTTACAGAGAAAGCGGTTGGAGACTGGGGTACAGAAGGATTATTGCAGAGTGCAGAGATTTAAGACTGTGGTACAGAAAGATCGTTGCAGAGAGCAGAGGTGGAGACTTGGCTGCAGAAGGACTGTTACACAGAGCACACGTGGCAGACTGGGGTGCAGAAGGAATGTTGCAGACAGCAGCGGTTGGAGACTGGGGTGCATAAGGACTGTTGCAGAGAGAAGTGTTTGGATATGAGGTGAAGAAGGACTGTTACAGAGAGCACAGTATGTAGACTGGGGAGCAGAAGGACTGATACAGAAAGCAGAGGTTGGAGACTGGTGTGAAGAAGGACTGTTACAAAGAGCAGTGTTTGGAGAATGCGGTACAGAAGGACTGTTACAGAAAGCAGAGCTTGGCAACTGGGGTGCAGAAGGAGTGTTGCAAAGAACAGAGGATGGATACTGAGGTGAAGAAGGACTGTTACAGAGAGCAGAGTTTTTAGACAAGGTTGCAGAAGGATCTTACAGAGAGCAGAGTTTGTAGACCGAGGTGCAGCAGGACTGTTAAAGAATGCAGAGGTTTGAGACTGGGGTTCAGAAGGCCTGTTATGGAGAGCAGAGTTTGGAGAAGGGCTCCAGAAGGACTGTTACTGATGGCAGAGTTTGGAGACTTGGTTGCAGAATAATTTTACAGAGAGCAGATGTTGGAGACTGAGGTGCAGAAGGACTGTTAGTGAGAGTAGAGGTTGGAGACTGAGTTTCAGAAGGATTGTTGCAGAGAACAGAGGTTGGAGACTGGGGTACAGAAGGATCGTTGCAGTCAGCAGAGTTTCCAGACTGAGATGCAGAAGGACTATTACACAGAGCAGAAGTTGAAGACTGAGGTGAAGAAGGACAGTTACAGAGAGAAGATGTGGGAGACAGGGGTGCAGGACTGATACAGAGCAGAATTTAGAGACTGAGATACAGAAGGACTGTTACAGAGAGCAGAGGTTGGAGACTCGGGTGCAGAAGGATAATTGCAGAGAGCAGAGTTTTCATACTGAGGTACAGAAGAACTGTTTCAGAAATCAGATGTTGGAGACTGGGGTGCACCAGGACTGTTGAAGCGAGCAGAGATTGGAGACTGGGGTGCAGAGGGATCGTTGCAGAGAGCAGAGGTTGGAAAGCAGGGTGCAGAAGGCATTTTACAGAGAGCAGAGTTTGGAGACTGACGTGCAGAAGGACTGTTACAGAGAGCAGAGATTGGAGACCGGCATGCAGAAGGAGTGTTGCAGAGCAGATTATGGAGACTAGGGTGTAGAAGGACTGTTCCAGAGAGCAGAGGTTGTAGACTGGGGTGCAGAAGAATCATACAGAAAGCAGAGTTTGGAGACTGAGGTGCAGAAGGACTGTTGCAGAGAGCAGAGATTGGAGACTGGGGTCCAGAAGGACTTATACAGAGGGCAGAGTTGGGAGACTGGGGTGCAGAAGCATTTTACGGCGATCGAAGTTTGGAGACTTAGGTGCAGTAAAACTGTTGCAGAGAGCAGAGGTTTGAGACTGGGATGCAGAAGGACTGTTATAAAGAGCAGAGTGTGGAGACTGGGGAGCAGAAGGAGTGTTGCAGAGAACAGAGGATTGATACTGGGGTGCAGCAGGACAGTTGCAGTCAGCAGAGATACCAGACTGAGATGCAGAAGGACTCTTTCACAGAGCAGATGTTGAAGACTGAGGTGAAGAAGGACAGTTTCAGAGAGCAGATGTGGGAGACAGGGGTGCAGGACTGATACAGAGCAGAAGTTGGAGACTGAGGTACAGAAGGACTGCTACAGAGAGCAGAGGTTGGAGACTCGTGTGCAGAAGGATAATTGCAGAGAGCAAAGTTTTCAGACTGAGGTACAGAAGAACTGTTGCAGAGATCAGATGTTGCAGATTGGGGTGCACAAGGACTGTTGCAGCGAGCAGAGATTGGAGACTGGAGTGCAGAGGGATCGTTCCAGAGAGCAAAGATTGGAAAGCGGGGTGCAGAAGGACTGTTACAGAGAGCAGAGATTGGAGACTGGGGTGCAGAAAGACTGTTGAAGAGCAGATTATGTAGACTAGAGTGTAGAAGGACTGTTGCAGAGAGCAGAGGTTTGAGACTGTGGTGCAGAAGGACTGTTGAAGAAATCAGAGGATGGAGACTAGGTTGGAGAAGGACTGTTGCAGAGAGCAAATGTTGGAGACTGGGGTGCAGAAGGAATGTTGCAGAGAGCAGTATTTGGAGACTGGGGTGCATATGGAGTATTGCAGGCAGCAGAGGTTTTAGACTGAAGTGCAGAAGGACTGATACAGACAGCAGAGTTTCGAGAATGTGGTGAAGAAGGACTGATACAGAAAGCAGAGGTTGAAGAATGTGGTGCAGAAGGACCCTTGAAGAGAACAGAGGTTGGAGACTGCGGTACAGAAAGACTCTTTCAGAGGGCAGAGGTTTTAGACTGGGGTGCAGAATAACTGTTGTATAGATCAGAGTTTGGACACTTCGGTGCAAAAGGAACATTGCAGAAAGCAGAGGTTGAAGACTGGGTTTCAGAAGGATCTTACAGAGAGCAGAGTTTGCACACTGAGGTGCAGAACGACTGTTGCAGAGAGCAGAGGTTGGATTAGGGCGCAGAAGGACTTTTGCAGAGAACAGAGGTTGGAGTTTGAGGTGCAGAAGGACTGTTAAAGAGAGCAGAGGTCGGAGACTGGGGTGCAGAATGACGGATACATAACGCAGAGTTTGGAGACTCGGGTGCGTAAGGACAGTTAAATAGAGCAGAGGTTGGAGACTGCAGTACAGAAGGACTGTTACAGAGAGCAGAGGTTGGAGACAGGTGTGCAAAATTATATTACAGAGAGCATAGGTTGGAGCCTTGGGTGCAGAAAGACTGTTGCAGAGCAGATCATGGAGACAAGGGTGTAGAAGGATTGTTACAGAGTGCAGAGGTTGTAGACTGGGGTGCAGAAACATCATACAGAGAGCAGAGTTTGGAGTCGAAGGTGCAGAAGAACTTTTGCAGAGAGCAGAGATTGGAGACTGGATTTCAGAAGGACTGATACAGAGGGAAGAGTTGGGAGACTGGTGTGCAGAAGCATCATACAGCAAGCGAAGTATGGATACTGATGTGCAGAAAGACTGTTGCAGAGAGCATAGTTTGGAGACTGGGGTGTAGAAGGACTGTTGCAGAGAGCAGATATTGGAGACTGGGGTGCAGAAGGACTGTTACAGAGAGAAGAGGTTGGAGACTGGAGTGCAGAAGGCCTCTGAAAGAGAGCAGAGATTGGAGACTGAGGTGCAGAAGGACAGTTGCAGAGAACAGAACTTGGAGACTGGGGTGCATAAGGACCGTTGCTGAGAGAAGAGGTTGGAGACTGATTTGCAAAAGGACTTTTACAGAGAGCACAGGTAGGAGACTGGGGTGCAAAATGAATGTTGCCGAGAGCAGAGGTTGAAGTCTGGGGTGCAGGACGACTGTTACAGAAAGCAGAGGTTAGAGACTGAGGTGCAGAAAGACTGTTAAAGAGAGCAGAGGTTGGAGAGTGGGTTCAGAAGGACTTATTGAGAAAGCAGATGTTGGAGACATGGGTGCAGAAGGACGGATAAAGAGAGCAGAGTTTGGAGACTCCAGTACAGAAGGACTGCTACAGAGTGCATAGGTTGGGAAATGGGGTGCAGAAGGACTGTTGTAGAGAACAGAGGTTGGAGACTGGGGTGCAGAAGCACCTTTGCAGAGAGCAGAGGTTGGAAACTGAGATGCAGAATTATTGTTACAGAGAGCAGAGTTTGGAGATGGGGTGCAGTAAGACTGTTTTAGTGAGCAGAGTTTGCAGACTGGGTTTCAGAAGGGTCTCACAGAAATAACAGGTTGGAGACTGATGTATAGAAAAACTTTTACAGCGAGCAGAATTTGGAGACTGGGGTGCAGAAGGATTGTTGCAGAGAGCAGAGTTTTCAGACTGAGGTACAGACGAACTGTTGCAGAGATCAGATGTTGGAGACTGGGTGAACAAGGACTGTTGCAGCGAGCACAAGTTGGAGACAGGGTGCTTAAGGATCGTTGCAGAGAGCAGAGGTTGGAGACTGGGGTGCAGAAGGAATGATAAAGACAGCAGAGGTTGGAGACTGGGGTGCAGAAGGCCTATTACAGAGAGCAGAGTTTGGAGACTGGGGTGCGGAAGGACTGTTACAGAGAGCAGAGTTTGGAGACTGGGTTGCAGAAGGATCTTACAGAGATCAGAGGTTGGAGACTGAGGTGCAGAAGCACTGTTGCAGAGAGTAGAGTTTGGAGACCAAGGTGCAGAAGGACCGTTGCAGAGAGCAGAGCTTGGAGACTGAGTTGCAGAATGATTGATAAAGAGAGCAGAGGTTGGAGATTGGGGTGCAGAAGGACTGTTGCAGAGAGCAGAGGTTTTAGACTGGGTGTAGAAAGACTGTTGCAGAGAGTAGAGTTTGGAGATTGGGGTGAAGAAAGACTGTAGCAGAGAGCCGAGTTTTGAGACTAAGATGCAGAAGGACAGTTACACAGAATAAAGGTTGGAGACTCGAGTGCAGAAGGACTAAGACAGAAAGCAGAGCTTGGAGACTCGAGTGCAGAAGGACTCTTACAGAGAGCAGTGGTTGGAGACTGCAGTACAGAAGGACTGTAAAAAAGAGCAGAGGTTGGAGACTGGGGTGGAGAAGAACTGTTGCAGAGAGCAGATGTTGGAGACTGGTGTGCAAAAGGACTTTTGCAGAGAGCAGAGGATGGAGAATGGGGTTCAAGAGGACTGTTTCAGAAAGCAGAGGTTGCAGACTTAGTTGCAGAAGGACTGAGACAGAGGGCATAGTTTGGAGACTGTGGTTCAAAACGACTGATGCAGAAAGCAGAGGTTGGATACTGGAGTACATAAGGACACTCACGGAGAAAAGAGTTTGGAGGCTGCGATACAGAAGGACTGTTACAGAAAGCATGGGTTCGAGACTGGGGTACAGAAGGATCATTGGGGTGAGAAGAATTTGGAGACTGGGGTGTAGAAGGAGAGTTGCAGAGAGCAGAGGTTGGAGACTGGGGTGCAGAAGGACTGTTAAAGTGAGCAGAGTTTGGAGACTTGGGTGCAGAAGGCCTGTTACACAGAGCAGAGGTCGGAGACTGCAGTACAGAAGGACTGTTACAGAGAGCAGATGTTGCAGACTGCGGTGCAGAAGGACTGTTGCAGAGAACAGAACTTGGAGACTGTGGTGCATAAGGACCATTGCTGAGAGAAGAGGTTGGAGACTGATTTGGAGAAGGATTGTTACAGAGAGCATAGGTTGAAGACTGAGGTGCAGAAGAACTGTTACAGAGAGTAGATTTTGGAGAATTGGGTGCAGAAGGACTGATACAGAGAGCAGAGGTTGGAGACTGGGATGCAGAAGCATCATACAAAGAGCAGAGTTTGGAGACTGAGGTGCTGAAGCACTGTTGCACAGAGCAGAGATTGGAGACTGGGGTGCAGAAGGACCGATACAGAGGGCAGAGTTGGGAGACTGGTGTACAGAAGCATCATACAGCGAGCGACTTATAGAAACTTTGTGCAGAAAGAATGTTGCAGAGAGCAGAGGTTGGAGACTGGGGTGCTGAAGACTGTTAAAGAGAGCAGAGTTTTGAGACTTGGGTGCAGAAGGCCTGTTACACAGAGCAGAGGTCGGAGACTGCAGTACAGAAGGACTGTTACAGAGAGCAGATGTATCAGACTGCGGTGCAGAAGGACTGTTGCAGAGAACAGAACTTGCAGACTGGGGTGCATAAGGACCGTTGCTGAGAGAAGAGGTTGGAGACTGATGTGGCGAAGGATTGTTACAGAGAGCATAGGTTGAAGACTGAGGTGCAGAAGAACTGTTACAGAGAGTAGATTTTGGAGAATTGGGTGCAGAAGGACTGATACAGAGAGCAGAGGTTGGAGACTGGGATGCAGAAGCATCATACAAAGAGCAGAGTTTGGAGACTGAGGTGCTGAAGCACTGTTGCGGAGAGCAGAGATTGGAGACTGGGGTGCAGAAGGACCGATATAGAGGGCAGAGTTGGGAGACTGGTGTACAGAAGCATCATACAGCAAGCGACCTATGGAAACTTGGTGCAGAAAGACTGTTGCAGAGAGCAGAGGTTGGAGACTGGGGTGCAGAAGGCCTGTTACAGAGAGCAGAGGTTGGAGACTGCAGTACATAAGGACTGTTACAGAGAGCAGATGTTGCAGACTGCGGTGCAGAAGGACTGTTGCAGAGAACAGAACTTGGAGACTGGGGTGCATAAGGACCGTTGCTGAGAGAAGAGGTTGGAGACTGATGTGCAGAAGGATTGTTACAGAGAGCATAGGTTGGAGACTAAGGTGCAGAAGAACTGTTACAGAGAGTAGGGTTTGGAGAATTGGGTGAAGAAGAACTGATACAGAGAGCAGAGGTTGGAGACTGGGGTACAGAAGGAATGTTGCAGAGTGCAGAGTTTTAAACTGGCGTGCAGAAAGACTATTACAGAGAGCAGAGGTTGAAGCCTGTGGTGCAGAAGGACTGATACAGAAAGCAGAGTGTGGAAACGGGGATGAAGAAGGACCGTTACAGAGATCAGACGTTGGATACAGGTGTGCAGAAGGATCTTACAGGGAGCAGAGTTTTGAGACTGTGGTGTAGAAGGAGTGTTGCAGAGAGCAGAGGTTGGAGACTGGGGTGCAGAAGGACTGTTGCAGAAAGCAGAGATTAAAGACTGTGGTGCAGAAGGACTGTTACAGAGAGCAGAGTTTGGACACTGGGGTGAAGAAGGATCATTGCAGAGAGCAGAGATTGGAGACTCGTTTGAAGAAGGACTGTTATAGAGGGCAGAGGTTAGAGACTGGGGTGCAGAAACACTGTTACAGAGAGCAGAGGTAGGAGACTGAGATGCAGAAGGACTGTTACAGAGAGCAGAGTTTTTAGACTGGGGTGCAGAAGGACTGTTGAAGAGAGCAGACGTTTTAGACTTGGGTGTAGAAGGACTGTTGCAGAGAGTAGAGGTTGGAGATTGAGGTGAAGAAGGACTGTAGCAGAGACCAGAGGTTGGATACTAAGTTGTAGAAGGACAGTTACACAGAACAAATGTTGAAGACTCGGGTGCAGAAGGACTGATACAGAAAGCAGAGCTTGGACACTCGTGTTCAGAAGGACCCTTAGAGAGAGCAGTGGTTGGAGACTGCAGTAAAGAAAGACTGTTAAAAAGAGCAGTGGTTGGAAACTGGGGTGGAGAAGAACTGTTTAGAGAGCAGATGTTGGAGACTGGCGTGCAACAGGACTGTTTCAGAGAGCAGAGGATGGAGACTGGGGTTCAAAACGACTGATGCAGAAAGCAGAGGTTGGATACTGCAGTACATAAGGACACTTATGGAGAAAAGAGTTTGGAGACTACGGTACAGAAGGACATGTTACAGAGAGCATGGGTTCGAGACTGGGGTGCAGAAGGATTATTGGGGTGATTAGAGTATGGAGACTGGGTTGTAGAAAAACTGTTTCACAGAGCAGAGTTTGTAGACTGGGTCGTAGAAGGACTGCTGCAGAGAGCAGACTTTGGAGACTGGGGTGCAGAAGGACTGTTGAATAAAGCAGAGGTTGGAGACAGGTGTGCAGAATTATCTTACAGAGAGCATAGGTTGGAGACTGGGGTGCAGAAGGAGTGTTGTATAGCAGATTATGGAGACTAAGGTGTAGATGGACTGTTTCCGAGAGCAGAGGTTGTAGACTGGGGTGCAGAAGCATCATACAAAGAGCAGAGTTTGGAGACTGAGGTGAAGAAGCACTGTTGCAGAGAGCAGAGATTGGTGCAGAAGGACTGATACAGAGTGCAGAGTTGGGAGACTGGGTTGCAGAAGCATCATACAGTGAGTGAAGTATGGTAACTTGGTGCAGAAAGACTATTGCAGAGAGCAGATGTTGGAGAATGGGGTGCAGAAGGACTATTATAGAGAGCAGAGTTTGGAGACTTTGGTGCAAAAGGCCTGTTACAGAGAGCAGAGGTTGGAGACTGCAGTACAGAAGGACTGTTACAGAGAGCAGATGTTGTAGACTGTGGTGCAGAAAGACTGTTTCAGAGAACAGCAGTTGGACACTAGGGTGCATAAGAACCGTTGCTGAGAGAAGAGGTTGGAGACTGATGTGCAGAAGGATTGTTACAGAGAGCATAAGTTGGAGACTGAGGTGCAGAAAAACTGTTACAGAGAGTAGAGTTTGGAGACTTGGGTGCAGAAGTACTGATACAGAGAGATGAGGTTGGAGACTGAGGTACAGAAGAAATTTTGCAGAGTGCAGAGTTTTAAACTTGCGTGCAGAAAGACTTTTTGAGAGAGCAGAGTTTGGAGACGGGGTGCAGAAGGACTGTTACAGAGAGCAGAGGTTGAAGCCTGTGGCGCAGAAGGACTGATACAGAAAGCAGAGTTTGGAGACGGGGATGAAAAAAGACCATTACAGAGATTAGAGGTTGGATACATGTTTGCAGGAGGATCTTACAGGGAGCAGAGGTTTGAGACTGGGGTGTAAAAGGAGTGTTGCAGAGAGCAGAGATTGGAGACTGGGGTGCAGAAGGACTGTTGCAGAGAGCAGAGGTTAAAGACTTTGGTGCAGAAGGACTGTTAAAGAGAAAAAAGTTTGGACACTAGGGTTAAGAAAGATCCTTGCAAAGAGCAGAGACTAGAGACTCGTGTGCAGAAGGACTGTTACAGAGAGCAGAGGTTGAAGACTGAGGTGAAGAAGGATTGTTATAGAGAGCAGATTTTGGAGATTGGTTTGCAAAATTATCTAACAGAGAGTAGAGGTTGGATACTGAGATGCATAAGGACTGTTACAGAGAGTAGAGGTTGGATACTGAGTTGCAGATGGACAATTGCAGAGAGCAGAGGTTGAAGACTGAGGTGCAGAAGGACTGTTACAGAGAGCAGAATTTGGAGACTGAGGTGCAGAAAGACAGATACAAAAAGCAGATTTTAGAGACTTGTGTGCAGAAGGACCATTACAGAGAGCAGAGGTTGGGGACTGCGGTGCAGAAGAACTGTTACAGAGAGCAGAGGTTGGAGACTGGGGTGCAGAAGGACTGTTGTAGAGAGCAGATGTAGGAGACTTGGGTGCAGAAGAATTGTTGCAGAGAGCAGAGGTTGGAGACTGAGGTTCAGAAAGAATGTTACAGAGAGCAGAGGTTGGAGACTGGGGTGCAGTGCAGAAGGACTGTTGCAGAGAACAGAGGTTGGCGACTGAGGTGCAGAAGGACCATTGAAGATAGCAGAGGTTTGAGACTGGGGTGCAGAAGGATTTTACAGAGAGCAGATGTTGGAGACTTAAGTGCAGAAGGACTGTTGTACAGAGCAGATGTAGGAGACTTGGGTGCAGAAGGATTGTTGCAGAGAGCAGATTTGGTAACTGGGGTGCACGACTGGTAAGAAAGCAGAGGTTGGAGACTGGGTTGCCGAAGGACCATTACAAAGAGCTGAGATTGGAGACTAGGGTGCAAAAACACGTTTACAAAGAGCAGAGATTGAAGACTGGGGAGCGGAAGGGCTCTTGCAAAAACAGAGGCTTAAGACAGGGTTGCAGAAGGACCTTTGGAGAGAGCAGAGTTTGGAAACTAAGGTGCAGAACTATTGTTACAGAGAGCAGAGTTTGGAGACTGCAGTGCAGAAGAACTATTACTGAGAGTAGAGTTTGGACATTGGGGTAAAGAAGCATATTACAGCGAGCAGAGTTTGGAGAGTGGGGTGAAGAAGGACCTTTGCAGAGATCAGAATTTGGAGACTGGGGAGCAGTAGGATTTTTACAGAGAACAGAGTTTGGATATTGAGATGCAGAAGGACTGTTGCATAGAGCAGAATTTGGAGATTTGGGTGCAGAAGGACTATTGCAGAGAGCAGAAGTTGGAGACTGAGGAGCAGAAAAACTGTTACAGAGAGCAGAGGATTCAGACAGGGGTGCAGAAGGAATGATACAGAAAGCAGAGTTCGGAGACTAGAATACAGGAGGACCATTACAGAGAGCAGAGTTTGGAGTCTGCATTACAGAAGGACTGTTACAGAGAGCAGAGGTTGGAGACTGGGGTGCAGAAAGACTGTTGCAGTGATTAGATGATGAAGACTGGGGTTCAGTAGGACTGTAGCAGAGAGCAGACTTTGGAGACTGTGGTGCAGAAGGACTGATACAGAAAGCAGTGTTTGGAGACTGGGGTGCAGAAGGACTGTTACAGAGAGCAGAGTTCAGAGACGGGATTGCAGAAGGATCTTACAGAGAGCAGAGGTTGGAGACTCGGGTGCAGAAGGACTGTTGCAGAGAGCAGACGTTGGGGACTGGGGTACAGAAGGATTTTTCCAGAGAGCAGAGTTTGGCAACTGGGGTGTAGAAAAACTGTTGCAGAGAGCAGAGGTTGGAGACTGAGGTGCAGAAAGGCTGCTACAGGGAGCAGAGTTTGGAGACTGGGATGCAGAAAGACTGTTGCAGTAAGCAGAGTTTGGAGACTGGGTTGGAGAAGGAATGTTACCGAGAGCAGAGTTTGTAAACTGGGGTGCGGAAAGACCGTTACAGAGAGCAGAGTTTGGAGACTGCAGTACAGAAGGACTGTTACACAGAGCAGATGTTTGAGACTGTGGTGCAGAAAGATTGTTGCAGAGCAGATGTTGGATACTGGGGTTCAGAAGGACTGTTGCAGAGGGCAGAGTTTGGAGACTGTGGTGCAGAAGGACTGATACAGCAAGCAGATTTTGGAGACTGCGGTGAAGAAGGACCATTACAGAGAGCGGAGGTTAGAGACTGCGGTACAGAAGAACTGTTGTAGAAAACAAGTTTAGAGACTGGGGTGCATAGGGACCATTGCAGAGGGCAGACGTTGGAGACTGCGGTGGAGAAGGAATGTTACAGAGAGCAGAGTGTGGAAACTAGGGTTCAGAAGAATCTTAAAGAGAGGAATGTTTGGAGACTTGGGTGAAGAACGATTGTTGCAGAGAGCACACGTTGGAGACTGGGGTGCAGAAGGATCGTTGCAGAGAGTAGATTATGGAGACTGTGGTATTGAAGGACTTTTCTAGAGAGCAGACGTTGGAGACTGGGGTCCAGGAGGACTGTTGCAGAGAGCAGTTGTTGAAGACTGAGGTGCAGAAATACTGTTACAGAGAGCAGTGTTTGGAGACTGGGGTGCAGAAGGACTAATACTAAGAGCAGAGTTTGGTGACTGGGGTCCAGAACGATCTTACAGAGAGGAAATTTTTGAGACTGGGGTGCAGAAGGATTGTTTCAGAGAGCAGACTTTGGAGACTGGGGTGCAGAAGGATCGTTGCAGAGAGTATATTATGGAGACTGGTATATAGAAGGACTGTTCTAGAGAGCAGAGTTTGGAGACTGGGGTGAAGAAGGACTGTTGCAGAGAGCAGTTGTTGAAGACGGAGGTGTAGAAAAACTGTTACAGAGATCAGTGTTTAGACATTAAGGTGCAGAAGGACTGTCGCAGAGAAGAGACGTTGGAGACTGGGTGCAGAAAGATTGTTACAGAGAATAGATATTAGAGACTGCTGTACAGAAGAACTGTTAAAGGAAGCAGAAGTTTGAGACAGGTATGCAGAAGGATTTTACAGAGAGCAGAGGTTAGAGACTGGGGTGCAATAGGACTGATGCAGAGAACAGAGTTTGGAGAATGAGGTGCAGTAGAATTGTTGCAGAGAGAACAGGTTGGATACTGAGGTGCAGAAGGCCTGTTACAAAGAGCAGAGCTTGGAGACTGGTGAGCAGATGACATGTAACACACAGCAGAGTTTGGAGACTGACTGGCATAAGGATTTTACAGAGAGCAGAGGTTGGTGACTGAGGTGCCGAAGGACTGTCAGAGAGAGCAGAGGTTGGAAACTGGGGTCCAGAAGGATCCTTTCAGAGAGCAGAGTTTTCAGAATGAGGTTTAGAAAAACTGTTGCAGACTGCAGATGTAGGGGACTGGGGTGCAGAAGAATTGTTGCAGCCAGCAGAGGTTGGAGACTTGGGTGTAGAAGGATTGTTGCAGAGAACATAGGGTGCAGACTTGGGTGCCAGAAGGAGTTTAACAGATTGCAGAATTTTGAGACTGGGGTGCAGAAGGACTGTTATAAAAAGCAGAGTTTGGAGACTGGTTTTTAGAAGGATCTTACAGAGAGCAGAGGTTGGCGACTGAGGTGCAGAAGGACTGTTACAGAGAGTAGATGTTGAAGACTGAGGTGCAGAAAGACCTTTGCAAAGAGAAGAGGTTGGAGACTGAGGTTCAGAAGGACTGTTGCAGAGTGCAGAGGTTTAAGTTTGGGGTTCCGAAAGACTGTTGCAGCTAGCAGACGTTAGAGACTGAAATTCAGCAGGACAGTTACAGAGCACAGGTTGGAGATTGAGTGCAGAAGGACTGATAGAGAAAGCAGAGGTTAGAGAGTGGGGTGCAGAAGGACAGTTACAGAGAGAAGAGTTTGGAAACTGCAGTACAATGTACTGTTACAGAGAGCCTAGTTTCATGACTGGGGTGGAGAAGGACTTCTGTGGAGAGCAGATGTTGGAGACTGGGGTGCAGAAAGACTTCTGCAGAGAGCAGAGGTTAGAGACTGGGTGCAGTAGGACAATTGCAGAGTGCAGAGGTTGCAGACTGTGGTGGAGAAGGACTGTTACAGAGGAAAGTTTGGAGACTGTGGTGCAGAAGGACTGATACAGAAAGCAGAGGTTGGAAACTCGGGTGCAGAAGGACCCTTAAAGGAAACAGAGGTTGGATACTGCAGAACAGATAGACTGTTACAGAGAACAGTGTTTGGAGACTGGGGTGCAGAAGAAGTGTTGTAGAGACAAGAGGTTGAAGACTGGGGTCCAGAAGGATAGTTGCAGAGAGCAGACATTGGAGACTGTGGTGCAGAAGGACTCATACAGAAAGCAGAGGTTGGAGACTCTGGTGCCAAAGGACCCTTAAAGAGAGTAGAGGTTGGAGACTGAGGTGCAGAAGGACTGTTGCAGAGAGCAAAGTTTGCAGACTGAGTTGCAGAAGGACTGTTACAGCGGGCAGATTTTCGAGACTGTGGTGGAGAACAACTGATATAGAAAGCAGAGGTTGGATACTGGGGTGCATAAGGACCCTTAGAGAGAGCAGAGGTTGGAGACTGGGGTGCAGAAGAACTGTTGAAGAGAACAGAGGTTGGAGACTGGGGTGCAGAAGGATCATTGCAGCGAGCAAAATATCGAGACTAGTGCATAGAAGGACTGTTGCAGAGAGTAGAAGTTGTAGACTGGGGTGTAGAAGGACTGTTGCAGAGAGCAGATGTTGGAGACTTTGATGCTGAAGGACTGTTGCAGAGACCAGAGTTTGGAGACTGGGGTGCAGAAGGACTGTTACAGAGAGCAGACTTTGGAGACTGGGGTGCAGAAGGATTTTTGCAGAGAGCAGATTATGGAGACTGGGGTGCAGAAGCATCGTTATAGAGAGCAGAGATTGGAGACTGAGGTGCAGAAGGACTTTTACAGAAAGCACAGGTTGAAGACTGGGGTGCAGTAGGACTTTTACAGAGAGCGCAGGTTGGAGACTCATGTGCATAAAATCTATTGCACAGAGCAAATTTTAGAGACTGGGTTGCTGAAGGAGTTTTGTAGAGAGCAAAGATTGGAGATTGAAATGCAGAAGAACCCTTACAGAGAGCAGAGTTTCGAGACTGCTTTTCAGAAGTACTTTTACAGAGAGCAGAGGTTGGATACAGGTGTGCAGAAGGATCTTACAGACAGCATAGGTTTGAGACTGGGGTGCAGGAGGACTGGTGAGGAGAGCCGAGATTAGAGACTGGGGTGCAGAAGAATAGTTGAAGAGAGAAGAGTTTGGAGACTGGGGTCAAAAGGCCTGTTATAAACAGCATAGGTTTGAGATTGGGGTTCAGAAGGCCTGTTACAGAGAGCAGTGCTTGGAAACTGGGGTGCAGAACAATAGTTAACGAGAGCAGAGTTTAAAAAGTGGGTTGCAGAAGAATCTTACAGAGACAAAAGTTTGGAGACTGAGGTACATAATGACTGTTACACAGAGAAGAGGTTTGAGACTGAGATGCAGAAGGATTGTTCCAGAGAGAAGAGTTTTCAGACTGAGGTGCAGAAGGACTGTTACTGAGAGCAGAGGTTGGAGACTAGAGTGGAGAAGGACTGCTGAGAAAAGTAGCGGATGGAGACTGAGGTTCAGAAGGACTGTTACAGAGAGCAGAGTTTGGAGACTGGGTTTCAGAAGGATCTTACAGAGAGCAGAGTTTAGACAATGAAGTGCAGATGGGCTGTTGCAGAAAGCAGAGTTTAAAGACAAGGGTGCAGAAGGACTGATAGAGAAAGCAGAGTTTGGAGACTGGGAGTCTACAAGGACCATTACAGAGAGAAGAAGTTGGAGACTGTAGTACAGAAGGACTGTAACAGAGAGTAGAGGTTGGAGACTGGGCTGCCGAAGGACTGTTAGAGAGAGGAGACATTGGAGACTGAGGTGCAGAAGGACTATTACAGAGAGCAGAGGTTGGAGACCTGAGTGCAAACGGAGTGATAGAGAAAGCAGTTGTTGAAGAGTGGGGTGCAGAAGAACCATAACAGAGAGAAGAGTTTGGAATCTGCAGTACAGGAGGACTGTTACAGAGAGCAGATGATGGAGACTGGGGTGGAAAAGGACGGTACAGAGACCACATGTTGGAGACTAAGGTTCAGAAGGACTGTTGCAGAGAGCAGCGTTTTAAGACTGGTGTGCAGAAGGACTGTTGCAGAGAGCAGAGGTTGAAGAGTGAGGTTCAGAAGGACTGTTACAGAGAGCAGAGTTTGGAGACTGTGGTGCCGAAGGACTGATACAGAAAGCAGAGGTTGGAGACAGGGGTGCAGAAGGACTCTTACAGAGAACAGAGGTTGAAGACTGCGGTACAGAAGAACTGTTGTAGAGAAAAAGGTTGGAGACTGGGGTGCAGAGGGACTATTGCAGAGGCCAAACGTTGGAGACTGGGGTGCAGAAGGAATGTTACAGAGAGCAGAGTTTGGAAACTTGGATATAGAAAAATCTTACAGAGAGGAAAGTTTTGAGACTGGGGTGCACAAGGATTGTTGCAGAGAGCAGACGTTGGAGACTGGGGTGCAGAAGGATCGTTACAGAGAGTAGATTATGGAGACTGGGGTATAGAAGGACTGTTCTAAAGAGCAGAGGTTGGAGACTGGGGTGCAGAAAGACTGTTGCAGAGAGCAGGTGCTTAAGACTATGGTGCAGAAGGACCGTTACAGAGAGCAGTGTTTGGAGAGTGAGGTGCAAAAGGACTGATACTGAGTGTAGAGTTTGGAGACTGGGGAGCAGAAGGATCTTACAGAGAGGAAAGATGGAGACTGGGGTGCAGAAGGATTTTTGCAGAGAGCAGACGTTGGAGACTCGGGTACAGAAGGCCTGTTGCAGAGAGCAGTTGTTGTAGACTGAGGTGCAGAAAAACTGTTACAGAGAGCAGTGTTCGAAGACTGAGGTGCATAAGGACTGTTGAAGAGAGCAGTGTTTGGAGACTGGGGTGCAGAAGGACCGTTACAGAGAATAGAGGTTGGAGACTATGATACAGAAGTACTGTTAAAGAGAGCAGAGGTTGGAGACAGATGTGCAGAATTATCTTACAGAGATCAGAGGTTGGAGACTGGGGTGCAATAGGACTGTTGCAGAGAGCAGAGGTTGGAGAATGGGGTGCAGAAAAATCGTTGCAGCGAGAAGTGGTTGGAGACTGAGGTTCAGAAGACCTGTTACATAGAGCAGAGCTTGGAGACTGGGGAGCAGAAGGCCTGTAACATAGAGCAGCGTTTGGAGACTGGTGGCATAAGGATCTTACAGAGAGCACAGGTTGCTGACTGAGGTGCTGAATGACTGTCAGAGAGAGCAGAGGTTGTAGACTTTGGTCCACAAGGATCTTTGCACAGAGCTGAGTTTCCAGAATGAGGTTTAGAAAAACTGTTGAAGAGAGCAGATGTTGGAGACTGGGGTGCAGAAGAACTGTTGCAGAGAGCAGATTTTGGTGCCTGGGGTGCAGAAGGACTGTTACAGAGAGCAGATGTTGAAGACTGAGGTGCAGAAAGACCTTTGCAAAGAGAAGAGATTGGAGACTGAGGTGCAGAAGGACTGTTGCAGAGTGCAGAGTTTAAAGACTTGGGTGAAGAAGGACTTTTGTAGAGACCAGAGTTTGGAGATTGGGGTGCCAAAGGACTGTTGCAGAGAGCAGACGTTGGAGACTGAAGTGCAGAAGGACTGTTACAGAGAGAAGAGGTTGGAGACTTGAGTGCAGAAGGACTGATAGAGAAAGCAGAGGTTGGAGAGTGGGGTGCAGAAGGACCATTACAGAGAGCAGAGTTTGGAGACTGTTGTGCAGAAGGACTGTTAAAGAGTGCAGAGTTTAATGACTGCGATGTAGAAGGATCTTTCAGAGAGAAGAGTTGGGAGAATGAGGTGCAGAAGGACTGTTACAGAGAGCAGAATTAGGAGACTGACGTGGAGAAGGGTGGTTTAAGCGAGCAGAATTTACAGACTGAGGTTCAGAAAGACTGTTGCAGAGAGCAGATGTACGAGACTGGGGTGCAGAAGGACTGTTGCAGAGAGGAGAGTTTTGAGACTGGGTTGCAGAAGGACTTTTATAAAGAGTAGAGTTTGGACACTGGGTTGCTGAAGGATCTTACAGAGAGCAGAGGCTGGAGACTGAGGTGCAGGTGGACTGTTACAGAAAGCAGTGGTTTGAGACTGGGGTGCAGAAAAATCGTGCAGAGAGCAGAGGTTTCAGACTGAGGTCAAAAAGGACGGTAACAAAGAGCAGACGTTGGAAACTGAGGTGTAGAAAGACTGTAACACATAGGAGAGTTTGGAGACTCAGGTGCAGAAGGACTGTTACAGAAAGCAGAGTTTGGAAATTGGGGTGCAGAAGGACTGTTAAAGAGAGCAGAGGTTGGAGACTGCGGTATAGGACTGTTACCGAGTGCAGAGTTTGGAGACTGGGGTGCAGAAGGATTCTTACATAAAGCACAGATTGGAGACTGAGGTGCACACGGTTAGATACAGAGTACAGAGTTTAGAGACTGAGGTTCAGACAGACTGATACAGAAAGCAGAGGTTGGAGACTGGGGTGTAGAAGGACTGTTACAGAGAGCAGAGGTAGGAGACTGGGGTGCAGATGGGTCGTTGCAGAGAGGAGAGCTTTCAGACTGAGATGCAGAAGAACTGTTGCAGAGAGCAGATGTTGGAGACTGGGGTGCAGAAGGACTGTTGCAGAGAGCAGATGTTGGTAACTAGGGTGCAGAAGGACTGTTGTAGAGAGCAGAGGTTGGAGAATGTGCTGCGGAAGGACTGTTGTAGAGAGCAGAGTTTAGAGACTGATGTGTGGAAGTGCTGCTACAGGGAGCCGAGGTTGGAGACTTGGATGCAGAAGGACTGTTACAGAAAGCAGAGGTTGGATACAGAGGTGCAGAAGGATCTTAAAGAGAGCAGAATTTGGAGACTGTGGTGCAGAAGGACTGTTGCAGAGACCAGAGGTTGGAGACTGGGGTGCACTAGAATCATTGCAGAGAGCAGAGTTTGGAGACTGGGGTGCAGAAGGATCCTTGCAGAGAGCAGATTTTGGAGACTGGGGTGCAGAAGGCCTGCTACAGAGAGAAGAATTTGGAGACTGGCATACAGAGGGCCTGTTATAGAGAGAAGAGGGTGGAGTTTCAGGTGCAGGTGGACAGTTACATAGAGCAATGTTTTTAAACTGGGGTGCAGAAGGATCGTGTAGAAAGCAGAGGTATCAGACTGATGTGCGGAAAGACTGTTACAGATAGTAGAGGTTGGAAATTGGGGTGCAGGAGGACCGTTACAGAGACCAGAGTTGGGAGACTGCTGTATAGAAAAACTGTTACAGAGAGCAGAGATTGGAGACCGGGGTGCAGAAATTATGATACAGAATGCACAGGTTAGAGACAGAGGTGCAGAAAGATAGATAGAGAGAGCAGAGGTTTGAGACTGAGGTTCAAAAGGACTGATACAGAAAGCAGTATTTGGAGACTGGGGTGCAGAAGGCCCGCTACTGAGAGCAGTGGTTAGAGACTGAGGTACATAAGGACTGTTACAGAGAGCAGATGTTGGGGACTGGGAGCAGAAAGACTGTTGCAGAGGACAGAGGTTGGAGACTAAGGTGCCACAGGACACTTGCACAAAGCAGAGGATAAAGACTGCGGAAGAGAAGGAATGTTACAGAGAACAAAGTTTAGAATCTGGAGTGCAGAAGTAACTAACAGAGACCAGAGGTTGAAAACTGTGATGCAGAAGGACTGTTGCAGAGAGCAGTTATTGGAGAATGAGGTGCAGAAGTCCTCCTACATAGAGTAGAGTTTGGAGACTGGTGTGCAGAAGGACGGTTGAAAGGAGCAGAGCTTGGAGACAGGGGTGAAGAAGGATCTTACAGAGAGCAGAAGTTGGAGACTGAGGTGCAGAAGGACTCTTGTAGTGATCAGAGGTTGGAGACTGGGGTGCAGTAGGATCATTGCAAAGAGCAGAGGTTGGAGACTGGGGATCAGAAGGACTGTTGCAGAGAGCAGATTTTAGAAACTGTGGTGCAGAAGCCTGTAACACAGAGCAGAGTTTGGAGACTGGGGTGCAGAAGGACTGTAACAGAGAGAAGAGTTTGGAGACTGGGGTGCAAAAGGACTGTTGCAGAGTGCGGAGTTTAAAGACTGGGTGTCAGAACGATCTTACAGATAGCAGATTTGGGAGACTGAGGTGTAGAAGGACTGTTAAAGAGAGCAGAGGTAGGAGACTGGGGTGCATTAGTGTCGTTGCAGAGAGCAGAGTTTTCAGACTGCGATGCAGAAGAACTGTTGCAGAGAGCAGATGTTGGAGACTGGGGTGAAGAAGGACTGTTGCAGAGAGCAGATGTTGGTAAGTAGGGTGCAGAATGACTGTTGTAGAGAGCAGAGGTTGGAGACTGGGGTGCAGAAGGACTGTTGCAGAGAGCAGACATTGGAGACTGACTTGCGGAGGTCCTGTTACAGAGAGCAGAAGTTGGAGACTCGGAAGCAGAAAGACTGTTACAGAGAGCAGTGTTTAAAGACTGGAGTGTAGAAGGATCATTTCAGAGCACAGAATTTTCAGACTGAGGTGCAGAAGGACTGTTGCAGAGAGCAGACTTGGGTGCAGAAGGACGTTGGAGACTGGGGTGAAAAAGGATCATTGTAGAGAGCAGAGGTTTGAGACTGGGGTGCAGAAGGACTTTTACAGAAAACAGATGTTGGAGACTGGGGTGCAGAATGCTTGTTACAGAGAGAAAGGTTTGGAGAAAGGGTGCAGAAGGACTGTTACAGAGGGAAGAGTTTGGAGACTGGTTGCCTTGAGATCTTACACAGAGCAGAGGTTGGAGACTGAGGTGCAGAACGACTGTTACAGAGAGTAGATGTTGGAGACTGAGGTGCAGAACGACTGTTACAGAGAGTAGAGGTTGGAGACTGAGGTGCAGAAGGATTGTTACAGAGAGCAGATTTTGGAGACTGGGGTGCAGAAAGACTGTTGCAGATAGCAGAGGTTGGAGACTGTGGTGTAGAAAGACTGTTTAAGGGAACATAGTTTAGAGACTTGGGTGGAGAAGAAATGTTGCAGAGAGCAGAGTTTGAAGACTGAGATGCAGAAGGATTGTTACAGAGATCACTGGTTGAAGACTGGGGTGCAGAAGAACTGATAAAGAAAGAAGAGTTTGGCGACTGTGGTGAAGAAGGAAAATTACAGAGAGCAGACTTAAAAGACCGCAGTACAGGAGAGGAGGCCTGTTACAGAGAGCAGATGTTTGAGACTGGGGTTGAGAAGGACTACTACAGAGTGCAGATATTGGAGACTGGGGTGCAGAAGAACTGTTGCAGAGAACAGAGTTTGGAGACTGAGGTGCAGGGGGAATGTTACAGAGAGCAGAGTTTGGAGACTGGGGTGCAGAAGTATTGATACAGAGAGCAGAGGTTGGAGACTGTTGTGCAGAAGGACCTTTAGAGAGAACAGAGTGTGGAGACTGCAGTACACAAAGACTGTTACAGCGAGCATACGTTGGAGACTAGGGCACAGAAGGACTGTTTCAGAGAGCAGATGTTGGAAACTGTGGTTCAGAAGGACTGTTGCAGAGAACAGAGGTTAGAGAATCGGGTGTAGAAGGACTGTTGCAGAGAGCACATGTTGGAGATTGAGGTGCAGAAGGATTCTTACAGAGAGCAGAGTTTGGAGACTAGGGTGCAGAAGGATCTTACAGAGAGCAGAGGTTGGAGACAGGGGTGCAGAAGTACTGTTTCAGAGAGCAGAGTTTGGAGACTTAGGTGCAGAAGGAGTGTTATAGAGAAGAGGTTGGAGATGGGGAGAAGAAGGACTGTTACTGAGAACAGAGGTTTTAGACTCATGTGCAGCAGTACCGTTGCAGAAAGCAGAGGTTAGAGACTGGGGAAGAGATGGAATGTTACTGGGAGCAGAGTTTTGAAACTGTGGTGCAGAAGGATTTACATAGAGCAGAGGTTGGAGACAGGGGTGCAGAAAGACTGTTGCATAGAGCAGAATTTGGAGACTGGGGTGCTGAAGGATCGTTGCAGAGCGCAGAGTTTGGAGACTGGGGTGCAGAAGTTTTGTTGCAGAGAGCAGACGTTGCAGACTGTGGTGAAGAAGGATCGTTGCAGACAGCAGAGGTTAGAGACTGGGGAGCAGAATAACTGTTACAGAGAGTAGAGTTTGGATACTGATGTGCAGATGAATCGTTGCTTAGAGCAGAGATTGGAGACTGAGGTGCAAAAGGACTGTTGCAGAGAGCGGAGGTTGGAGACTGTGGTGCAAAAGGACTGTTACAGAGAGTAGAGGTTGGAGATTGGCGTGCAAAAGGCCTGTTAAAGAGAGTAGAGTTCAGAGACTAGGATGCATAAGAACTATTACAGAGAGCAGAGTTTTTAGACAAGGTTGCACAAGGATCTTACAGAGAGCAGAGGTTGTAGACCAAGGTGCAGCAAGACTGTTACAGAGAGCAGTGGTTGGTGACTAGGGTGCAGAAGGATTGTTGCAGACAACAGAGATTTCAGACTGAGGTGCAGAAAGACTTTTGCAGAGAGCACATGTTGGAGACTGGGGTGCATAAGGACTATTGCAGAGAGCAGAGGTTGGAGAGTGGAGTGCAGAAGGACTGTTGCAGAGAGCAAGGTTGGAGACTGAGGTGCAGAAAGACTGTTACAGAGAGCATAGTTTGGAAACTGGGGTGCTGAAGAATTGGTAGAGAGAGCAGAGGTTGGAGACTGGGGTGCACAAGGATCGTTATAGAGAACAGAGGTAGGAAACTGGGGTGCAAAAGGCCTGTTACGGAGAGCAGAGTTTTGATAAGGGGTGCAGAAGTACTTTTACAGTAGAGCCCGAGGTGAAGAAGAACCATTGCAGAGAGCAGAGGTTGGAGACTGAGGTGCACAAGGATTGTTACAGAGAGCAGATTTTGGAGACTCGGTCTCAGAGGGACTGCTGCAGAGAGCAGAGGCTGGACATGGGGTGTAGCAGGACTGTTGCGGAGAGCACAGTTTTGCGATTTGGGTGACGAAGCACTTGCAGAGAGTACAGGTTGAAGACTGTGTTGCAGTAGGACTGTTACAGAGGCAGAGGTTGGAGACTTTGGTGCAGAAGGACTGTTGCAGAGAGCAGATGTTGGAGACTGGGTCGCAGAAGGACTGTTGCAGAGAGCAGAGTTTGTAAACTGAGTTGCAGAAGTACTGTTACAGAGAGCAGAGGTTGAAGATTGGGGTGCAGATGGACTTATACGGAAAGCAGAGTTTATAGACTGCGTTGTAGAAGGATCTTATAGAGAGCAGAGTTGGTGGAATGAGGTGCAGAAGGACTGTACAGAGAGCAGAATTAGGAGACTGGCGTGCAGAAGGGTGGTTTAAGGGAGCAGAATTTACAGACTGAGGTTCAGAAGGACTGTTGCAGAGAGCAGATGTACAAGACTGGGGTGCAGAAGGACTGTTGCAGAGAGGAGAGTTTGGAATCCGGGGTGCAAAAGGACTGTTATAGAGAGCAGAGTTTGGAGACTGGGTTGCTGAAGGATCTTACAGAGAGCAGAGGTTGGAGACTGAGATGCAGGTGGACTGTTACAGAAAGCAGTGGTTTGAGACTGGGGTGCAGAAGCATCGTGCAGAGACCAGAGGTTTCAGACTGAGGTCAAAAAGGACGGTTACAAAGAGCAGACATTTGAAACTGAGGTGTAGAAGGACTGTTACACATAGGAGAGTTTGGAGACTCAGGTTCAGAAGGACTGTTACAGGAAGCAGAGTTTGGAAATTGGGGTGCAGAAGGACTGTTACAGAGAGCAGAGGTTGGAGACTGGGGTTCAGTTGGATCTTACACAGAGCAGAGTTTGGAGACTGGGGTGTAAAAAGACCGTTGCAGAGAGCAGATGTTGGAGACTGGGGTAAAGAAAAATCGTTGCAGAGAGTAGAAGTTGGAGACTGGGGTGCAGAAGGCTTGTTACAGAGAGCAGAGGTTGGAGACTGTTGTGCAGAAGTACTGTTAGAGAGGGCAAATTTTAAAGACTAGGTTGCAGAAGGATCTTAAAGAGAGTAGAGTTTGGAGACTTAGAATAAGAAGGACTGTTACAGATAGCAGAGGTAGGAGACTGGGGTGCAGAGGGGTCGTTGCAGAGAGGAGAGCTTTCAGACAGAGATGCAGAAGAACTGTTGCAGAGAGCAGATGTTGGAGACTGGGGTGCAGAAGGACTGTTGCAGAGAGCAGAGGTTTGAGACTGTGGTATAGGACTGTTACCTAGAGCAGAGGTTGGAGACTGGGGTGCAGAAAGATTCTTACATAGAGAACAGGTTGAAGACTGAGGTGCACATGGTTAGATACAGAGAACAGAGTTTAGAGACTGAGGTTCAGACAGACTTATACAGAAAGCAGTGTTTGGAGACTGGGGTGTAGAAGGACCCTTACAAAGAGCACAGGTTGGAGACTGCAGTACAAAAGGACTGTTACAGAGAGCAGATCTTGGAGTCTGGGGAGCAGAAGTACTGTTTCAGAGGACAGAGGTTGGAAACTGGGGTGAAGAAATAATGTTACAAAGAGCAGATCCTGGAAACTGGAGTGCAGAAGGATATTATAGAGAGCAGAGGTTTGAGACTGTGGTGCAGAAAGACTGTTGCAGAGAGCAGAAGTTGGAGACTGAGGTCCAGAAGTATCGTTGCAGAGAGCAGAGTTTGGAGACTGGGGTGTAGAAGTACTGTTGCAGAGAGTAGATATTGGAGACTGGGGTTCAGATGGACTGTTACTGAGAGCAGAGTTTTATGACTGGGGTGAAGAAGGAGAGTTACAGAGAGCAGAGGTTGGAGACTTGGGTTCAGATGGATCTTACAGAGAGTAGAGTTTGGAGACTGGAGTGCAAAGGACTGTTTCAGAGAGCAGATATTGGAGACTGAGGTGGAGAAGAATCATTGAAGAGAGAAAAGGTTGGAGACTGGATTGCAGAAGTCCTGTTACAGAGAGCAGAGTTTAAAGACTGTTGTGCAGAACGACTATTACAGAGTGCAAAGTTTAAAGACTGGGTTGCAGAGAGACTGTTACAGAGAGAGGAGGTTGAAGACTGGGGTTCAGATGGATCTTAAAGAGAGCAGAGTTTGGAAACTTGAGTGCAGAAGGATCTTAAAGAGATCAGAGGTTGGAGACTGTGGTGCAGAAGGACTGTTGCAGAGAGAAGACGTTGGAGACAGGGGTCCAGAAGGATCGTTGCAAAGAGCAGAGTTTGGAGACTGGGGTTCAGAAAAACTGCTGCAGAGAGCAGATGTTGGAGACTGGGGTGAAGAAGGACTGTTGCAGAGAGCAGATTTTAGAGGCTGGGGTGCAGAAGGACTATTACATAGAGCAGAGGTTGGAGACTGAGGTGCAGAAGGACTGTTACAGAGATCAGAGTTTGGAGACTGGGGTGCACAAGGACTTTTACAGAGAGCAGAGGTTGAAGACTGGGGTTCAGATTGATCTTACACAGAGCAGAGTTTGGAGACTGGGGTGTAAAAAGACTGTTGCAGAGAGCAGATGTTGGAGACTGGGGTAAAGAAAAATCGTTGCAGAGAGAAGTTGGAGACTGGGCTGCAGAAGGCCTGTTACAGAGAGCAGAGGTTGGAGACTGTGGTGCAGAAGGACTGTTAGAGAGTGCAAAGTTTAAAGACTGGGTTGCAGAAGGCTCTTAAAGAGAGTACAGTTTGGAGACTGAGGATAAGAAGGACTGTTACAGAAAGCAGAGGTAGGAGACTGGGGTGCAGAGGGGTCGTTGCAGAGAGGAGAGCTTTCAGACTGAGATGCAGAAGAACTGTTGCAGAGAGCAGATGTTGGAGACTGGGGTGCAGAAGGACTGTTGCAGAGAGCAGATGTTGGTAACTAGGGTGCAGAAGGACTGTTGTAGAGAGCAGAGGTTGGAGAATATGCTGCGGAAGGACTGTTGTAGAGAGCAGAATTTAGAGACTGATGTGTGGAAGTCCTGCTACAGGGAGCCGAGGTTGGAGACTTGGATGCAGAAGGACTGTTACAGAGAGCAGAGGTTGGATACAGGGCTGCAGAAGGATCTTACAGAGAGCAGAATTTGGAGACTGTGGTGCAGAAGGACTGTTGCACAGACCAGAGGTTGGAGACTGTGGTGAACTAGAATCATTGCAGAGAGCAGAGGTTGGAGACTGGGGTGCAGAAGGATCATTGCAGAGAGCAGATTTTGGAGACTGGGGTGCAGAAGGCCTTCTACAGACAGAAGACTTGGAGACTGGCATGCAGAAGGCCTGTTATAGAGAGGAGAGGGTGGAGTTTGAGGTGCAGTTGGACTGTTACATATAGCAATGTTTTTAATCTGGGGTGCAGTAGGATCTTGTAGAGAGAAGAGGTATCAGACTGATGTGCAGAAGGACTGTTACAGAAAGTAGAGGTTGGAAATTGGGGTGCAGAAGGACCGTTACAGAGACCAGAGTTTGGAGACTGCTGTATAGAAAAACTGTTACAGAGAGCAGAGATTGGAGACTGTGGTGCAGGAGGAATGATACAGAATGCACAGGTTGGAGACTGAGGTGCAGAAGGATAGATACAGAGAGCAGAGTTTTGAGACTGAGGTTCAGAAGGAATGATACAGAAAGCAGTATTTGGAGACTGGGGTGCAGAAGGCCCGTTACTGAGAGCAGTGGTTGGAGACTGCAGTACATAAGGACTGTTACAGAGAGCAGATTTTGGAGACTGGGAGCAGAACGACTGTTGCAGAGGACAGGTTGGAGACTAAGGTGCCGCAGGACACTTGCACAAAGCAGAGGATAAAGACTGTGGAAGAGAAAGAATGTTACAGAGAACAGAGTTTAGAATCTGGAGTGCAGAAGGATCTAACAGAGACCAGAGGTTGAAGACTTTGGAGCAGAAGGACTGTTGCAGAGAACAGTTATTGGAGACTGAGGTGCAGAAGTACTGTTACATAGAGTAAAGTTTGGAGACTGGTGTGCAGAAGGATGGTTAAAAGGAGCAGAGCTTGGAGACAGGGGTGAAGAAGGATCTTACAGAGAGCAGAAGTTGGAGACTGAGGTGCAGAAGGACTCTTGTAAAGATCAGAGGTTGGAGACTGGGGTGCAGTAGGATCATTGCAGAGAGCAGAGGTTGGCGACTGGGGTGCAGAAAGACTGTTGCAGAGAGAAGATTTTAGAAACTGGGGTGCAGAAGTGTGTTACAAAGAGCAGAGTTTGGAGACTGGGGTGCAGAAGGACTGTTACAGATAGCAGAGTTTGGAGACGGAGGTGCAAATGGACTGTTACAGAGTGCAGAGTTTAAAGACTGGGTGTCAGAAGGATCTTACAGATAGCAGATTTGGGAGACTGAGGTGTAGAAGGACTGTTACAGAGAGCAGAGGTAGGAGACTGGGGTGCAGAAGTGTCGTTGCAGAAAGCAGAGTTTTCAGACTGAGGTGCAGAAGAACTGTTGCAGAGAGCAGATGTTGGAGACTGGGGTGAAGAAGGACTGTTGCAGAGAGCAGATGTTGGTAAGTAGGGTGCAGAATGACTGTTGTAGAGAGCAGAGGTTCGAGACTGGGGTATAGAAGTAATGTTGCAGAGACCAGACATTGGATTCTGACTTGCGGAGGTCCTGTTACAGAGAGCAGAGGTTGGAGACTCAGAAGCAGAAAGACTGTTACAGAGAGCAGTGTTTAAAGACTGGAGTGTAGAAGGATCATTTCAGAGCACAGAATTTTCAGACTGAGGTGCAGGATGACTGTTGCAGAGAGCAGTTTTTGGAGACTTGGGTGCAGAAGGACGTTGGAGACTGGGGTGAAAAAGGATCATTGTAGAGAGCAGAGGTTTGAGACTGGGGTGCAGAAGGACTTGTACAGAAAACAGAGGTTGGAGACTGGGGTGCAGAATGCTTGTTACAGAGAGAAAGGTTTGGAGAAAGTGTGCAGAAGGACTGTTATAGAGGGAAGAGTTTGGAGACTGGTTGCATAAAGATCTTACATAGAGCAGAGGTTGGAGACTGAGGTGCAGAACGACTGTTACAGAGAGTAGAGGTTGGAGACTGAGGTGCAGAAGGATTGTTACAGAGAGCAGATTTTGGAGACTGAGGTGCAAAAGGACTGTTGCAGAGAGCAGAGGTTAGAGACTGTGGTGCAAAAGGACTGTTACAGAGAGTATAGGTTGGAGATTGGCGTGCAAAAGGCCTGTTAAAGAGAGCAGAGTTCAGAGACAAGGGTGCAGAAGAACTGTTACAGAGAGCAGAGTTTTTAGACAAGGTTGTACAAGGATCTTACAGAGAGCAGAGGTTGTAGACCAAGGTGCAGCAGGACTGTTACAGAGAGCAGAGGTTGGTGACTAGGGTGCAGAAGGTTCATTGCAGAGAACATAGTTTTCAGACTGAGGTGCAGAAAGACTTTTGCAGAGAGCACATGTTGGAGACTTGGGTGCAGAAGGACTTTTGCAGAGAGCAGAGGTTGGAGACTGGAGTGCAGAAGGACTGTTGCAGAGAGCAAGGTTGGAGACTAAGGTGCAGAAAGTCTATTACAGAGAGCAGAGTTTGGAGACTGGGGTGCTGAAGAATTGGTAAAGAGAGCAGAGGTTGGAGACTGGGGTGCAGAAGGATCGTTATAGAGAACAGAGGTCAAAGACTGGGGTGCAGAAGGCCTGTTATGGAGATCAGAGTTTTGAGAAGGGGTGCAGAAGTACTTTTACAGAGAGTAGAGCCCGAGGTGCAGAAGGACCATTGCAGAGGGCAGAGGTTGGAGCCTGAGGTGCACAAAGATTGTTACAGAGAGCAGACGTTGGAGAATTGGTCTCAGAGGGACTGTTGCAGAGAGCAGAGGCTGGACATGGGGTGTAGCAGGACTGTTGCGGAGAGCCCCGGTTTGCGATTTGGGTGACGAAAGACTGTTGCAGAGAGTACAGGTTGAAGACTGTGTTGCAGTAGGACTGTTACAGAAGCAGAGGTTAGAGACTTTGGTGCAGACGGACTTTTGCGGAGAGCAGATGTTGGAGACTGGGTTGCAGAAGGACTGTTGCAGAGAGCAGAGTTAGTAAACTGAGATGCAGAAGTACTGTTACAGAGTGAAGAGGTTGGAGATTGGGGTGCAGATGGACTTCTACGGAAAGCAGAGTTTTGAGACTTGGGTGCAGAAGAAATGTTGCAGAGAGCAGAGGTTGAAGAATGGGGAGCAAAGGCCTGTTACTGAGAGCAGAGGTTGGAGACTGGGGTGCAGAAGGACTGTTACAGACAGCAGAGTTTGGAGACAGGGTTGCATAAGGATGTTACAGAGAGCAGAGTTAGAGACTGTGGTAGAGCAGGACTGTTACAGCACCGTTGTTGAGAGCAGAGTTTTGAGACTGCGGTGCATCAGGATTGTTACAGAGAGCAGAGGTTAGAGCCTGGGGTGCAGAAGGACTGTTGCAGATAGCAGAGTTTATAGACTGCGGTGTAAAAGGATTGTTGCAGATAAAGAGGTTTGAGACTTTGGTGCAGTGGGAGTGATACAGAAAGCAGAGGTTGAAGACTGTCGAGCAGAGGAACCTGTACAGAGTGCAGATTTTGGAGACTGCACTAAAGGAGGACTGTTACAGACAGCAGAGTTTGGAGACTGGTGTGGAGAAAGACTGTTTCAGAGTGCAGACCTTGGATACTGGGGTGCTGACAAACTGTTGCAGAGAGCAGAGGTTGGAGACTGGGGTGCAGAAGAACTGTCGCAGAGAGCAGAGAATGGAGACTGAGGTGCAGAAGAAATGTTGGAGGGAGCAGAGTTTGGAAACTGTGGTGCAGAAGAAATGATACAGAAAGCAGAGGTTGAAGACTGGGGTGCAGAACGACCATTACAGAGTGCAGAGGTTGGAGACTGAGGTACAGAAGGACTGTTACAGAGAGCAGAGTTTGGAGACTGGGGAGCAGATGGACTGTTACAGATAGCAGAGGTTGGAGACTGGGGAGCAGAAGGACTGTTACAGAGAGAAGAGGTTGGAGTCTGGGGAGGATAAAAATGTTACAGAGAGCAGATTTTTAAACATGGGTGCAGAAGGATCTTACAGAGATCAGAGGTTGGAGGCTGGGGTTCAGAAGCACTGTTACAGAGAGTAAATTTTGGAGACTGACGTGCAGTAGGACTGTTACAAAAAGCAGAGTTGAGAGACTGGGGTGCACAAAAATCGTTGCAGAGAGCAGAGTTTTCAGACTTAGCTTCAGAAGGACTATTGCTCAGAGCAGATGTTGGAGACTAGGGTACAGAAGGAATTTTTCAGAGAGCAGAGGTTGGAGACTGGCGTGCAAAAGGATCATTGAAGACAGAGAGTTTGGAGACTGCGGTGAAGAAGGATTGTTACAGAGATCAGAGTTTGGAGACTGGGGTGCAGAAGAACCATTACAGAGAGAAGAGGTTGGAGACTCCAGGACAGAAGGACTCTTACAGAGAACAGAGGTTGGAGACTGTGGAGCAGAAGGACTTTTTCAGAGAGCAGAGGTTGGAGACTGGGGAGCAAAAGGAATATTACAGAGAGCAGTGTTTGGAAACTGGGGTGCAGAAGCATCTTACAGAAAGAAGAGGTTGGAGACTGAGGTGCCAAAAGACTGTTACATAAAGCAGAGTTTGAAGACTGGGGTGCAAAATGATTGTTGCAGAGAGCAGAGTTGTCAGACAGAGGTGCAGAAAGACTGTTGCAGGGAGCAGATGTTTGAGACTGGGGTGCAGAAGGTCTTTTGCAGAGAGCAGAGGTTGGAAACTGGGGTGCAAACAAATTGTGGTAGAGAGCAGAGTTTTTAGATTTGGGTGCAGAGGGATTTTTACAGAGAATAGAGGTTGGAGACTGTGGTGCAGAAGGACCATTGCAGAGATCAGAGTTTGGTAACTGAGGTGAAGAAGGATTGTTAATTGGAACAAAAGTTGGAGACTTGGGTGCAGAAGGACTGTTGCAGAAAGCAGAGTTTGGAGACTGGGTTTTAGAAGGACTCTTGCAAAGAGCAGAGTTTAGAGACTGGGGTGCAGAAAGACTATTACATAGAGCAGAGTTTGGAGACAGAGTTGCAGAAGGATCTTACAGAGAGCAGAGTTTCAAGACTGAGGTGCAACAGCAGTATTACAGAGAGCAGAGTTTGGAGACTGGGGTGCAGAAGGATCATTGCAGAGAACAGCGTTTTCAGAATGAGGTGCAGAAGGACTGCTGCAGAGAGCAGAGGTTGGAGACAGAGGTGCAGAAGGACTGTTGCATAGAGAAGATATTGGATACTGGGGTGCACAGGGATCGTTGCAGAGAGCAGAGGTTGGAGACTTGGGTGCAGAAAGACTGTTGCAGAGAGCAGAGGTTTGAAATTGTGGTGCAGATGGACTGATACAATAAGCAGAGATTGGAGACTCGGGTGCAGAAGGACTGTTACAGAGAGCAGGGTTTGGAGACTGGGGTGCAGAAGACATGTAAGAGAGAAGAGGTTGGAGACTTCTGTGCAGAAGGATTGTTACAGATAGCACAGTTTGGAGACTGTTGTGCAGAAGGATCGTTGCAGAGATCAGAGGTTTCAGACTGAAGCTTAGAAGGACTGATACAGAGAGCAGAGTTTGGAGTCTGAGGTGCAGAAGGACTGTTAGAGAACAGAGTTTGGAGACTGGGGTGCAGAAAGACTGTTTCAGAGAGCAGATGATGGAGAATGGGGTGCAGAAGGACTGTTACAGAGAGCATAAGTTGGAGACTGGGGTGCTGAAGCATCATTAGAGTGAGCAGAGGTTGGAGACTGAGGTGCAGAACGACTGTTACACAGAGGATAGGTTGGAAACTTGGGTGCAGAAGGATTCTTTCAGAGAGCAGAGTTTGGAGATTGGTGTCCAGCAGAACTGTTACAGATAGCAATGTTTCGAGACTGGGTTTCAGAAGTATCTTACAGAGAGAATTTTGAAGACTGAGGTTCAGAAGGTCTGTTACAAAGAGCAAAGGTTTGAAACTGGGGTGCAGAAAGATTTTTGCAGAGAGCAGAGTTTTCGGACTGAGGTGCAGAAGGAATGTAGCAGAGAGCAGATGTTGGATTCTGGGGTCCCGAGGACTGTTACAGAGAGCAGAGTTTGGAGACTGGGGTGAATAAGAATCTTAAGAGAGAGAACAGGTTGGACAGTGGGGTGCAGAAGGCCTGTTACAAAGAGCAGAGGTTGAAGTCTGGAATGCAGAAGGCCTTATACAGAGAGCAGAATTTGGAGACTGGGGTGCAAAAGAACTGTTACAGAGAGCAGAGCTTGGAGACTGGGGTGAAAATGGACTGTTTCATAGAGCAGAGTTTGGAGACAGTTGTGAAAAAGGATCTTTTAGAGATCGGAGGTTGAAGACTGAGGTGCAGAAGGATCGCTACAGAGATCAGAGATTGGAGACTGGGGTGAAGAAGGACAGATTCAGAGAGCACAGTTGAGAGTCTGGGGTGCAGAAGAAATGTTGCAGAGAGCAGAATTTTGAGACTGGGGTGCAGAAGGACTGTTGCAGAGAGCAGATGTTGGAGACTGGGATGCAGATGGATTCTTGCAGAGAGAAGAGGTTGGAGACTGGGGTTTAAAAGGACTGTTGCAGAGAGAAGATGTTGGAGACTGGGGTGCAGAAGAACTGTTGCAGAGAGCAGTTTGGAGACTGAGGTGCAGAAGGACTGTTACAGAGAGCAGAGGTTGGAGACTGGGGAGCAGAAAAACTGATATTGAAAGTAGAGTTTGGATACTGGGGTGCAGAATGACCGTTACAGACATTATAGTTTGGAGACTTCGGTACAGAATAACTGTTATAGAGAGCAGAGTTTGGAGCCTGGAGTGCAGAAGGACTGTTGCAGAGAAAAGAGTTTGGATACTGGCGTGGAGAAGGACCGTAGCAGAGATTAGATGTTGGAGACTGAGGTGCAGAAAGACTGTTATAGAGAGCAAAGTTTGGAGACCGTGGTGAAAAAGTATCTTACAGAGAGCAGAGGCTGGAGACTGGAGTGCAGAAGGACTGTTGCAGAGAGCAGAGTTTAAAGACTGGGTTGCAGAAGGACTGTTGCAGGGAGCAGTGGTTGGAGACTGAGGTGCAGATGATTCATTGCAAAGAGAAGAGGTTGGAGTCTGGGGTGCATTAGGTCTGTTACAGAGAGCAGACTTTGAAGACTGGGGTGCAGAAGACCTGTTACAGTGAGCAGAGTTTAGAGACTGAGGTGCAGAAGGATTGTTAGAGAGAGCAGAGGTTGGAGACTGGGGTGCAGAAGGACAGTTACTGAGAGCACAGATGGAGACTGGGGTGCAGAAGAAATGTTGCAGAGAGCAGAAGTTAGAGACTGGGGTGCAAAATGACTGTTTCTGAGAGCAGAGGTTTGAGACTGGGGTGCAGAAGAACTGATACAGAAAGCTGACATTGGAGACTGGGGATCAGAAGGACCGTTACAGAGAGCAGAGTTTTGAGACTGTGTTACAGAAAGACTGTTACAGAGAGCAGAGTTTGGATACTGGGTTGCAGAAAAACTGACGTAGAGAACAGAGTTTGGGGACTGGGGTGCAGACAAACCGTTTCAGAGAGCAGAGTTTGGAGAGTCAGGTGCAGAAGGATTGTTACAGAGAGCAGAGGTAGGATAGTGGTGTGCAAAAGGACTGATCCAGAGAGCATATGTTAAAGAATGGGGTTCAGAAGGCCTGTTACAGAGAGCAGCGATTGGAGACTGAGGTGCAGAAGGATCATTTCAGAGAGCAGATATTGGAGAATGAGAAGCAGAAGTACTGTTACTGAGAGGAGCGGTTGGAGACTGGGATTCAGAAGAATTCTTACAGAGAGCAGAAGATGGAGACTGGGGTGCTGAAAGAGTGCTACAGAGAGAAGAGGATGGAGACTGGTGTCCAAAGAAGTGTTACAGAGAGCAGAGTTTTGACACTGATGTTCAGAGGGACTGTTACAGAGAGCAGAGCTTGGAGACTGGTGTGTAGAAGGATCATTGCAGAGAACAGAGGTTTGAGACTGAGGTGCCGAAGGATCATTGCAGAGAGCCGAGGATGGAGACTGAGGTGCAGAAGGATCGCTACAGATTCCAGAGTTTGAAGACAGAGAGCACAGGTTGAAGACTGGGGTTACGAAGAAATGTTGCAGAGAGCAGAGTTTGGAGACTGGGGTGCAGAAGGACTGTTGAAGAGAGCAGATTTTGGAGACTGCGGTACAGAAGGACTTTTACAGAGAGGAGAGTTTGGAGACTGGGGTGCAGAAGGATTCTTACAGAGAGCAGAGGATGGAGACTGGGGTGGAGAATAACTGTTGCATAGAGCAGACGTTGGAGACTGGGGTGCAGAAAGTTCGTTGCAGATAGTAGAGGTTTGAGACTGGGGTGTAGAAGGACTTTTGCAGAGACCAGAGGTTTGAGACTGGGGTGCAGAAAAACTTTTGCAGAGAGCAGAGGTTGATAACTGAGGTGCAGAAGGACTGTTACAGAGAGCAGAGGTTGGAGACTGGGTGCAGAAAAACTAATACAGAAAGCAGAGTGTGGAGACTGGAAGGACCATTACACAAAGGAGAGTTTGGACACTGCGGTACACAAGGACTGTTAGAGAGAGCTGAGTTTGGAGACTGGGGAGCAGAAGCAGTAATGCAGAAAAGAGAGTTTGGAGACTGGGGTGCCGAAGGACAGTTACAGAGAGAACAGATGGAGACTTGGGTGCAAAAGAAATGGTGCAGAGAGCAGAAGTTGGAGACTGGGGTGAAGAAGGACCGTTGCAGAGAGCAGAAGTTGGAGACTGAATTGTGAAGAACTTTTACAGAGAGTTTGGAGACTGGGGTTCAGAAGAACTGATACAGAAAGCAGACGGCGGAGACTGGTTGCAAAAGAACTGTTACAGATAGCACAGTTTTGAGACAGGGTTGCTGAAGGATTTTACAGAGAGCATTTTGGAGACTGAGTTTCAGAAGGACTGTTTCAGAGAGCAACGGTTGGAAACTGGGGTCCAGAAGGATTGTTTCAGAGTGCAGAGTTTTCAGACTTATGTGCAGAAAGACTGTAGTAGAGAGCAGATATGTGATCATGAGGTGCAGAAGGACTGTTACAGAGAGCAGAGTTTGGAGACTGGCGTGCAGAAGAATCGTTGCAGAGAGCACAAGTTGGGGCTGGGGTTCAGAAGGCCTGTTACAGAGAGCAGAGGTTGAAGACTGGGGTTCAGAAGGCCTGTTACAGAGAGCAGAGTTTGGAGACTGGGGTTTAGAAGGACTGTTACACAGAGTAGAGTTTGATGAATGGGATTAGAAGGATCTTACAGAGAACAGAGTTTGGAGACAGAGGTGCAGAAGACTTTTTTAGACGATAGAGGTTTGAGACGTAGGAGCAGAAGGACTGTTGTAGAGAGCAGAAGATGGAGACTGAGGTCCAGAAGGATCATTACAGACATCAGAGTGTGGAGACTTTGGAGAAGAAGGAGTGTTACAAACAGCAGAGGATCGCTACAGAGAGCAGAGTTTGGAGACTGGGGTGCAGCAGGACAGTTTCAGAGAGCACTGTTTGGAGACTGGGGTGAAGAAGGACTGTAGCAGAGAGCAGAGGTTGAAGACTGGGGTGCAGAAGGATCGTTGAAGAGAGCAGAGTTTGGAGATTGGGCTGTAGTAGAACTGTTACCTGGAGAAGAGGTTGGAGACTGGGGTGCAGAAGAACTGTTGCAGAGAGCAGAGTTTGGAGACAGAGGTGAGAAGGACTGTTACAAGGAGCAGAGTTTGGAAACTGGGGTGCAGAAAAACCGTTACAGAGAGCAGAGGTTGGAACCTGGGGAGAAGAAGGATCGTGCAGAGAACAGATGTTGGAGACTGGGGTTCAGAAGGCCTGTTAAAGAGAGCAGAGGATGGAGACTGAAATGCAGAAGGACCTTTTCAGATTGCAGAACTTCGAGACTGAGGTGGAGTAGGACTTTTAGAGAGGGAGGTTGGAGTCTGAGGTGCAAAATGATTCTTACAGAGAGTAGAGTATGGAGACTGGGGTGCAGAAGGAGTTTTACAGAGTGCAGAGTTTGGAGATTGGGGCTCATAAGAACTGTTACAGAGAGCAGAGGTTGGAGACTGGGGTGTAGAAGGTCTCTTACAGGGAAAAGAGTTTTGAGACGTACGTGAAGATGAATTTTTAAAGAGACACTGATGTGCAGAAGGACAGTTACAGAGAGCAGAGCTTGAAGACTGGGTGCAGAAAAAGTGTTGCAAAGAGCAGAGTTTGGAGACTGTGGTGAAGAAGGATCGATGCAGAGAGCAAAGGTTGAAAACTGAGGTGCAGAAAGATCGCTACCGAGAGCAGAGTTTGGAGACTGGGGTGCAGCAGGACAGTTGCAGAGAGCACTGTTTGGAGACTGGGGTGAAGAAGGACTGTATCAGAGAGCAGAGGTTGAAGAGTGGGGTGCAGAAGAATCGTTGAAGAGAGCAGAGTTTGGAGATTGGGGTGTAGTAGAACTGTTACCTGGAGCAGAGGTTGGAGAATGGGGTGCAGAAGAACTGTTGCAGAGAGCAGAGTTTGGAGACTGAGGTGCAGAAGGACTGTTACAGAGAGCAGAGGTTGGAGACTTGGGTGCAGAATAACTGATATCGAAAGTAGAGTTTGGAGTCTCGGGTGCAGAAGGACCATTACAGACAGCAGAGTTTGGAGACTGCAGTACAGAAGGACTGTTACAGAGAGCAGAGTTTGGAGCCTTAGGTGTACAAAGACTTTTGCTTAGAACAGAGGTTTGAGACTGGGGTGCAGAAGGACTGTTGCTAGAGCAAATGTTGGAGACTGAGGTGCAGAAGGATCGTTGAAGAGAGCAAAGTTTTCAGACTGAGGTGAAGAAGGACTGTTACAGAGAGCAGATGTTAAAGACGGGGGCGTACAAAAACTGTTGCAGAGAGTAGCAGTTGGAGAATCGCGTCAAGAAGGACTGTTGCCAAGAGCAGAGGTTGGAAACTGGGGTGGAGAAGAACTGCTGTAGAGAGTAGAGTTTAGAGACTGATTTGCAGAAGGACTGTTACAGAGAGCAGACGTTGGAGACTTGGGTGCAGAAGGACTGATACAGAAAGCAGACGTTGGTGACCTTGGTGCAGAAGCACTGTTGCAGAGAGCACAGGTTGGAGACTGAGGTGGAGAAGGACTGTTGCAGAGAGCAGATGTTGGAGACTGGGGTGCAGAAGGACTGTTGCAGAGAGCAGAGATTGCAGACTGGGGTAAAGAAGGACTATTGCAGAGAGCAGAGTTTGCAGACTGAGGTATAGAAGGACTGTTACAGAGAGCAGAGTTTGGAGAATGTGGGGCAGAAGGACTGATACAGAAAGCAGAGGTTGGAGACTGGGCTTCAGAAGGACCCTTACAGAGAACAGAGTTGGAGACTGCGGTACAGAAGGACTGTTACAGAGAGCAGAGGTTGGAGACTGGGGTGCAGAATAAGTGTTGTAGAGAACAGAGGTTGGAGATTGGGGGGCAGAAGTACTGTTGCAGAGAGAAGAGGTTGGTGTCTGAGGTGCAGAAGGACTGTTACAGAGAGCACAGGTTCAAGACCGGGGTGCAGAAGGACTGATACAGAAAGGAGAGTTTGGAGACTGGGGTGCAGAATGACCATTACAGAGAGCAGAGGTTTGAGACTCCAGTACAGAAGTACTGTTACAGAGAGCAGAGGTTGGAGACTGCGGTGGAAAAGGACTGTTACAGAGAGCATATTTTGGAGACTGGGGTGAGGAAGAAGTGTTGCAGAGAAAAGAGGTTGAAGACTGGGTTACAGAAGGACTTCTGCAGAGAGCAGAGGTCTCATAGTGAGTTGCAGAAGGACGTTACAGAGAGAAGAGTTTGGAGACTGTGGTGAAGAAAGACTGATACAGAAAGAAGAGGTTGGAGACTGGGGTTCAGAAGGACTCTTATGGAGAACATAGGTTAAAAACTGCGGTACAGAAGAACTGTTGTAGAGAACTGGTTGGAAACTGGGGTGCAGAAGGAATGTTACAGAGAACAGCGTTTGGAAACCTGGGTGCAGAAGGATCTTACAGAGAGGAAATTTTGGAGACTGGAGCGCAGAAGGACTTTTGCAGAGAGCAGACGTTGGAATCTGGGGTGCAAAAGAATCATTGCAGAGAGTAGATTATGGAGACTGGGGTATGGAAGGACTGTTCTAGAGAGCAGAGGTTGGATACTGTGGTGCAAAAGGACTCTTGCAGAGAGCATTTGGTGAAGACTAATGTGCAGAAAAACTGTTTCAGAGAGCAGTGTTTTGAGACTGGGGTGCAGGACTGATACTGAGAGCAGAGGTTTGAGCCTGGGGTGGAGAAGAACTGTTAAAGAGAGCAGAGTTTGGAGACTTGAATGCAGAAGGCCTGTTACAGATAAGAGAGGTTGTAGACTGGGGTGCAGAAGGCCTCTTACAGAGAACAGAGGTTGGAGACTGATGTTCAGAAGGACTGTTACAGAGAGCAGAGGTTGGAGACTGGGGTGCAGAAAGACTGTTGCAGAGTGCAGTGTTTGGAGACTGGGGTACAGAAGGACTGTTGCAGAGAGAAGAGGTTGGAGACTGGCATGCAGAAGGACTGTTACAGAGAGCAGAGGTTGAAGCCTGGCGTGGAGAAAGACGGATACCGAAAGCAGAGTTTGGAGACTGGGTTGCAGAAAGACTGATACAGAAAGCAGAGGTTGGAGATGGGGTGCAGAAGGACCCTTACAGAGAACAGAGGTTTGAGACTGCAGTACAGAAGGACTGCTACAGAGAGAAGAGATTGGAGACTGGGGTTCACAATAAATGTTGTAGAGGAAAGAGGTTGGAGACTCTGGTGCTGAAAGACCATTGCAGAAAGCATATGTTGGAGACTGGGTCTCAGAAGGATCTTACAGAGAGCAGAGTTTTGACACTGAGGTGCAGAAGGACTGTTGCAGAGAGCAGAGGTTCGAGATTGGGGCACAGAAGGACTGTTGCAGAGAGCAGAGTTTGGAGTCTGAGGTGCAGAAGGACTGTTACAGAGAGCAGAAGTTGGTGACTTCGGTGGAAAAGTACAGTTGCAGAGAGCAGATTTTAAAGACTTGGGTGAGGAAGGACTGTTGCTGAGAGCAGAGGTTGAATACTGGGGTGCAGAAGGACTGATGCAGAGAGCAGATGTAGCAAAGTGAGGTGCAGATGGACTGTTACAGAGAGCAGAGTGTGGAGACTTTGGTGCAGAAGGACTGATAAAGAAAGCAGAGGTTGGAGACTGGGGTGCAGAAGGACTCTTACAGAGAACAAAGGTTGAAGACTGAGGTACAGAAGAACTGTTGTAGAGAACAAGGTTGGAGAGTGGGGTGCAGAACGACCATTGCAGAGAGCAAATTCGGAGACTGGGGTGCAGAAGGAATGTTACAGATAGCAGAGTTTGAAACTGTGGTGCAAAAGGATCTTATAGAGACGAATATTTGGAGACTGGGGTGCAGAAGGATTGTTGCAGAGAGCAGACGTTAGAGACTGGGGTGAAGAAGGATCGTTGCAGAGAGTAGATTATGAAGACTGGGGTATAGAAGGACTGTTCTAGAAAGCAGAGGTTGGAGACTGGGATGCAGAAAGACTGTTTCAGAGAGCAGTTGTTTAAGACTGAGGTGCAGAAAAACTATTTCAGAGAGCATGTTTTGAGACTAAGGTGCAGGACTGATACTGAGAGCAGAGTTTGAAGACTGGGGTGCAAAAGGATCTTACAGAGAGCAGAGTTTGGAGACTGAGGTGCAGAAGGACTGCGGCAGAGAGCAGAGGTTGGAGATTGGGGTGCAGAAGGACTGTTAAAGAGAGCAGAGTTCAGAGACTTGGGTGCAGAAGGCCTGTTACAGAGAGCAGAGGATGGAGACTGAGGTGCAGAAGGACTGTTACAAAGATAGATGTTGAATACGGAGGTGCAAAAAGACCATTGCAGTGAGCAGATGTTGGAGACTGAGGTGCAGAAGGACTGTTGCGGAGTGCAGAGGTTTGAGACTTGGGTGTAAAAGGACTGTTGCAGCGAGCAGAGGTTAGGGATTGGGGTGCTAAAGGACCTTTGCAGAGAGCATAATTTGGAGACTGAGGTGCAGATGGCCTGTTACAGAGAACTGAGTTTGGAGACTTGAGTGAAGAAGGACTGATAGAAAAAGCAGTGTTTGAAGACTGGGGTTCAGAATAAAGTTACAGAGAGAAGAGTTTGGAAATTGCAGTACAGAGGAACTGTTACATAGAGCAGAGATTGGAGACTGGTGTGGAGAAGGACTGTTGTAGAGATCTGATGTTGGAGACTGGGGTCCAGAAGGACTGTTGTAGAGAGTAGGTTGGAGACTGGTGTGCAGAAGGACTTATGCAGAGAGTAGGGTTTGGAGATTGGGGTGCAGAAGACTGAGGTGAAGAAGGACTGTTGGAGACAACAGAGTTTGGAGACAGGGGTGCAGAAGGACCGTTGCAGGGAGCAGAGGTTGGAGACTGAGGTGCAGAAGGATTGTTACAGAGAGCAGAGGTTGGAGACTGAGGTGCAGAAGGACTGTTGCAGAATGCAGAGGTTTGAGACTGGGGTGTGGAAAAACTGTTGCAGAGAATGAAGTTTGGAGACTTAGGTGCTTAAGGACCATTGCTGAGAGCAGCATTTGGAGACTGACATGAAGAAGGATTGTTACAGAGAGAAGAGGCTGGAGACTGAGGTGCTTAAGAACTGTTACAGAGAGCAGAGGTTGGAGACTGGGTTACAGATGGATCTTACAGAGATCAGAGATTGGAGACAGGGATGAAGAAGGACTGTTATAGAAAGCAAAAGGACTATTGTAGAGAGAAGAGCTTGAAGCTTAGGTGCAGAAGGACTGTTGCAGATAGGAGAAGTTGGAGATGAGGTTCAGAAGGACTGTTACAGAGAGCAGAGTTTGAAGACTGTGGTGCAGAAGGACCGTTACAGAGAGCAGAAGTTGGAGACTGTGGTACAGAAGGACTTTTACAGAGAGCAGAGGTTGCACACTGGGGTGCAGAAGGATTATTGCAGACAACAGAGGTTTGAGACTGAGGTGTAGAAGACCGTTGCAGAGAGCAGAGGTTGGAGACTGATGAGCAGAAACATTGTTACAGATAGCAGATTTTGGAGACTGGGGTACAGAAGGACTGTACCAGAGAGCAGAGGTTGGAAACTGGGTGCAGAAGGATCTTCAAGAGAGCAGAGTTTGGAGACTGGGGTGCAGAAGAACTGTTGCAGAGTTCAGATGTTGGAGACTGGGGTGTAGAAGCATCGTTGCAGAGAGAATAGGATGGATACTGGGGTGCTGAAGGCCTGTTACATAAAACTGAGTTTGTAGACTGGGGTGCAGGAGGCCTGTTACAGCGAGCAGAGTTTGGAGACTGGGGAGCAGGTGGACTATTACAAAGAGCAGAGTTTGGATACTGGGTTGCAGAAGGATCTTATATAGAGCAGAGTTTGGAGACTGAGGTGCAGGAGGACTGTTACAGAGAGCAGAGGTTGGAGACTGGGGTGCAGAAGGATACTTGCAGAGAGCCCAGTTTTCACTCTGAGGTGCAGAAGGACTGTTGAGAGTGCAGACGTTAAAGACTGGGTTGCAGAAGGACGGTTGCAGTGAGGAGATGTTGGAGGCTGGAGTGCAGAAGGACTCTTACAGAGAGCAGAGGTTGGAGACTGAGTTGCAGAAGGACAGTTACAGACAGTAGAGTTAAGACACAGAGGTGTAGAAGGACTGTTGCAGAGAGCAGATATTGGAGACTGGGGTGTAAAAGGACTGTTGCAGAGAGCAGAAGTTGGGGACTGGGATGAAGAAGGACTATTGCAGAGAGCAGAGTTTGGAGACTGATGTGCAGAAGGACTGTTTCAGAGAGTAGAGTTATGAGACTGGGGTGAGGAAGGACTGATACAGAAAGGAGACATTGGAAACTGGGGTGCATAAGGACCGTTACAGAGAGCAGAGGTTGGAGACTGCAGTACATAAGGACTGTTACAGAGAGTAGAGATTGGAGACTAGTGTACAGAAGGACTGTGGCAGAGAGCATATGGTGGACACTGTGGTACAGAAGGACTGTTGCAGAGAGCAGAGGTTGGAGAATGGGGTGCAGAAAGACTGTTGCAGATAACAGAAGTTGGAGACTTGGGTTCAGATGGACTCTCACAGAGAACAGAGGTTGGAGACTGGGGTGCAGAAGGACCGTTGAAAAGAGCAGAGGTGAGAGACTGGGGTGGAGAAGGAATGTTACAGAGAGCAGAGTTTTGAAACTGAGGTGCAGAATGATCTTACAGAGAGCAGAGTTTGAAGACTGGGGTGCAGGAGGACTGTTGCAGAGAGAAGACGTTGGAGACTGGGGTGCAGAAGAATCATTGCAGAGAACAGGTTGAAGACTGGGGTGCAGAAGGACGGTTACAAAATGCAGAGTTCGAAGACTGCGGTACAGAAAGACTGTTATAGAGAGCAGAGGATGGAGACTGGGGTGCAGAAGAACTGATCCAGAAATCAGAGTTTGGAGACTGGGTTTTACAAGGATCTTACCGAGCACAGAGTTTGGAGATTGAGGTGCAGCAGGACTGTTAGAGAGCACAGAGTTTGGACAGTGAGGTACAGAAGGATCATTGCAGAGAGCAGAGGTGGAGACTGTGTTTCAGAAGGATCGTTACAGAGAGCAGAGGTTGTAGACTGGGGTGCAGAAGGACTGTTAAAGAGAGCACAGGTTGGAGACTGGAGTGCAGAAAAAATTTTGCAGAGAGCACAGGTTGGAGACTGTGGTGCAGAAGAACTGATATAGAAAGCAGAGGTTAGAGACTGGGGTGGAGAAAGACCCTTACAGAGAGCAGAGTTTGGAGACTGGGGTGCAGAAGGACTGTTACAGAGAGCAGAGTTTGGAGACGGGGTGGAGAAAAATCGTTACAGAGAGATGAGGTTGGGGATGGGGTTAAGAAGGCCTGTTACAGAAAGCAGAGGTTGGAGACTGAGGTGCAGAACGACTGTTTCAGAGAGCAGAGGTTTGAGACTGAGGTGTAGAAGGACTGTAACAGAGAGCACAGGTTGGAGACTGGGGTGCAGAAGGACTGATACAAAAAGCACAGTTTGGAGACTGGTGTGCACAATGACAGTTACAGAGAGCAAATGATGGAGACAGCAGTACAGAAAGACTGCTACAGAGAGCAGAGTTTGGAGACTGGGGTGGAGAAGGACTGTTACAGAGAGCATATGTTGGAGACTGGGGGAGCAGAAGGACTGTTTCAGAGAGCGGAGGTTGGAGACTGAGGTGAAGAAGGACTGTTGCAGAAAACAGATGTTGGAGACTGGGGTGCATAATGACTGATGTAGAGAGCAGAGGTTGGAGACTGAGGTGCAGAAGGACTGTTGTATAGAGCAGAGTTTAGAGACTGGGGTGCAGAAGGACTGTTGCAGAGACTATAGTTTGAAGACTGAGGTGCAGAAGTCGTGTTACAGAGAGCAGAGTTTGGAGACTCGGGTGCAGAAGGACAGTTACAGAGAGCAGAGGTTTAATACAGGGTTGCAGAAGGATCTTACAGACAGCAGAATTTGGAGATGGAGGTGCAGTTGGACTGTTACAAAAAGAATAGGTTGGAAATTGGGGTGCAGAGGGATTGTTACAGAGACCAGAGTTTGAAGATTGCTGTATAGAAAAACTGTTACAGAGACCCGAGTTTGGAGACTGGGTTGAAGAAGGAATGTTACAGAGAGCACAGGTTAGAGACTGAGGTTCAGAAGGACGGATATAGAAAGCAGAGTTTGGAGACTGGGTGCAGAAGGCAGGTAACGGAGACAGAGGTTGGAGACTGAGGTACAGAAGGATTGTTACAGAGAGCAAAGTTTGGAAACTCGAGAGTAGAAGTACTGTTGCAGAGGACAAACGTTGGAGACTGGGGTGCCGCAGGACACTTGCTGAAAGCAGAGGTTAAAGACTGGAGTGGAAAAGGAATGTTAAAGAGAGCAGTTTGGAAACTGGAGTACAGAAGGATCTTACAGATAGCAGAGTTTGGAGACTGTGGTGCAGAACGACTGTTGCAGAGAGCAGAGTTTGGACACTGGGGTGCAGAAGGACTGTTGCAGTTAGCAGAGGTTGTAGACTGGAGTGTAGAAGGACTGTTGCAGAGAGCAAAGTTTGGAACCTAAGATGCAGAAGTCCTGTTACATAGAGTGGAGTTTGCAGACTGAGGTGCTGAAGGATTGTTACAGAGATCAGAGTTTGGAGACTGGGGTGCAGAAAGACTGTTACAGAGAGCAGAGATTTGAGACTGGGGTGCAGAAAGACTGTTGCAGAGAACAAAGTATGGAGACTGGGGTGCCGAAGGTCTGTTACAGAGAACAAAGGTTGGAGACTGGGGTGCAGAAGGACTGTTGCAGAGAGCAGAGTTTGGAGACTGTGGTGCAGAAGGACACTTAGATAGAGCAGAAGTTGGAGATTGGGGTGTAGAAGAACTGTTAAAGAGAGCAATATTTGGATACTGGGTTGCAGAAGGATCTTACAAAGAGCAAAGGTTGGAGACTGAGGTGCAGGTGGAGTGTTACAGAGAGCAGTGTTTGGAGACTGAGGTGAAGAAGGATTGTTACAGTGAGCAGAGGTTGGAGTCTGAGTTTAAGAAGGACTTTTACGGAGAGTTTGGAAATTTGGGTGCAGAAGGACCATTACAGAGAGCAGAGTTTGGAGACTGCGGTATAGGACTGTTACTGAGAAAAGAGTTTGGAGACTGGGGTGCAGAAGGACTCTTACATAGAGCACAGGTTGGAGACTGAGGTGCAGAAGAATAGATACAGAGAACAGAGTTTTGAGACTGGGGTTCAGACAGACTGATAAAGAAAGCAGAGTTTGGAGACTGGGGTGTAGTAGGACCGTTACAAAGAGCAGAGTTTGGAGACTGTGGTACAGAAGGACTGTTAAAGAGAGCAGATCTCAGAGACTGGGGAGCAGAAGTAATTTTGCAGAGGATCATGGTATGAGACTGGGGTTAAGAAAGAATGTTACAGAGAGCAGAGTTTGGAAACTGGAGTGCAGAAGGATCTTACAGAGAGCAGATATTGGAGACATGGGTCCAGAAAAATCGTTGCAGAGAGCAGAGTTTGGAGACTAGGGTGCAGAATGACTGTTGCAGAGAGCAGATGATGGAGACTGGGGTGCAGAAGGACTGTTGCAGAGAGCAGATTTTAGATACTGGGATGCAGATTGACTGTTACAGAGAGCAGAGTTAGGAGACTGGGGTGCAGAAAGACTGTTACAGAGAGCAGAGGTTGGAGACTGGCGTTCAGATGGATCTTACAGAGAGCAGAGTTTGGAGACTGGGGTGCAAAAAGACTGTTGCAGACAGCAGATGTTGGAGACTGGGGTGGAGAAAAATTGTTGCAGAGAGAAGAGGTTGGAGACTGGGTTGGAGAACGCCTGTTTCAGAGAGCAGAGTTTGGAGACTGTTGTGCCAAAGAACTATTACAGAGTGCAGAGTTTATAGACTGGGTTTCAGAAGGATCTTACAGAGAGCAGAGTTGGGAAACTGAGTTGCAGAAGGACTGATAGAGAGAGCAGATGTAAGAGACTGGGGTGCAGAAGGATCGTTGCAGAGAACAGAGGTTGGAGACTGTGGTGCAGAAGGCCTGCTACAGAGAGCAGCTTTTGGAGACTGGTGAGCAGAAGGCCTGTAAGAGAGAGGAGAGTTTGGAGACTGTGTTGCAGAAAGACTGTTATAGAGAGCAGAGTTTGGATACTGGGTTGCTGAAGGATCTTACAGAGAGCAGAGGTTGTAGACTGACGTTCAGGAAGACTGTTACAGAGAGCAGTGGTTGGAGACTGGGGTGCAAAAAAATCGTGCAGAGAAAAGCGGTGTCAGGCTGAGTTGCAGAAGGACTGTTACAGAGAGCAGAGGTTGGAGACTGAGGTGTGGAAGGACTATTACAGAGAGCAGAGTTTGGAGACTTAGGTGCAGAAGGACTGTTACAGAAAGTAGAGTTTGGAAATTGGGGTGCAGAAGGACCGTTACAGAGACCAGAGTTTGGAGGCTGTGGTATAGAAAAATTCTTACAGAAAGAAGAGGTTGGAGACTGGGGGTCAGATGGAATGTTACAGACAGCACAGGTTGGAGACTGAGGTGCAGAATGATAGATACAGAGAGCAGAGTTTTGAGACTGGGGTTCAGAATGACTGATAAAGAAAGCAGATTTTGAAGACTGGGTTGCAGAAGGACCGTTCCAGAGAGCAAAGGTTTGAGACTGCGGAACAGAAGGACTGTTACAGAGAGCAGAAGTTCGATACTGGTGTTCAGATGGACTGTTACAGAGGACAGAGGTTGAAGACAGGGGTGCCCCACCCTCGAAAAAGAGCAGAGGTTGGAGACTGCGAAGGAGAAAAAATGTTTGAGAGAGCAGATTTTGTAAACTGGAGTGCAGAAAGATCTTACAGAGAGTAGAGGTTGGAGACTGTGGTGCAGAATTACTGTTGCAGAGAGTAGAGGTTGGAGTCTAGGTTCCAGAAGTATCATTGCAGAGAGCAGAGTTTGGAGACTGGGGTTCAGAAGGACTGGTGCAGAGAGCAGACGTTGGAGACTGGGTGCAGAAGGACTGTTGCAGAGAGCAGAGGATGTAGACTGGAGTGCCTAAGGACTGTTCCAGAGAGTAGAGGTTGGAGACTGGGGTGCAGAAGGACTGTTATAGGAAGCAGAGTTTGGAAATTGGGATGCAGAAGGACCATTACAGAGAGCAGAGTTTGGAGACTGCGGTATAAGACTGTTACCGAGAGAAGAGGTTGGAGACTGGGGTGCAGAAGGACTCTTAATAGAGCACAGGTTGGAGACTGAGGTGAAGAAGGACTATTACAGAGAGCAGATTTCGGAGACTGGGGAGCAGAAGGACTGTTGCAGAAGACAGATGTTTGAGACTCCGGTGGAGAAGGAATGTTACAGAGAGCAGAGTTTGGAAACTAGAGTGCAGAAGGATCTTACAAAAGAAGAGGTTGGAGACTGTGTTGCAGAAGGACTGTTGCAGAGAGCAGACCTTGGTAACTGGGGTCCAGAAGGATCGTTGCAGAGAGCACAGTTTTGAGACTGTGGTGCAGAAGGACTGTTCCAGAGAGCAGATGTTCGAGACTGGGGTCTAGAAGGACTGTGGCAGAGAGTAGATTTTAGAGACTGGGGTGCAGAAGTACTTACACAGAGCAGAAGTTGGAGACTGAGGTGCAGAAGGACTGTTACAGAGAGCAGTGTTTGGAGACTGGGGTGCAGAGGACTGTTACAGAGAGCAGAGTTTGGAGCCTGGAGTTCAGATGGATCTTACAGAGAGCAGAGTTTTGAGATTGGGGTGCAAAAGGACTGTTGCAGATAACAGATTCTGGAGACTGGAGTGGAGAAGAATTGTTGCAGAGAGAAGAGGTTGGAGACTGGGGTGCAGAAGGCCTGTTACAGAGAGCAGAGTTTGGAGACTGGGTGGCAGAAGTCATTTTACATAGAGCAGAGTTTGGAGACTGTTGTGCAGAAGGACTGTTACAGAGTTCAGGGTTTAAAGACTGGGTTGTAGAAGGATCTTACAAAGAGCAGAGTTGGGAGAATGAGGTGCAGAAGGACTGTTACAGAGAGCAGCAGTAGAAGACTGTGGTGCAGAAGGGTCCTTGCAGTGAGCAGACTTTTCAGAGTGAGGTGCAAAAGGACTGTTGCAGAGAGCAGATAGTGGAGACTGGGGTGTAGAAGTACTGTTGCAGAGAGCAGAGGTTGGAGGCTTCGGTGAAGAAGGATCGTTGCAGAGAGCAGAGGTTGGAGACCGTTTGGCAGAAGCACTGTTACAGAGAGCAGAGTTTGAAACTGGGTTGCAGAAGGATCTTACAGTGAGCAGATTTTTCAGACAGGGTGCAGAAGGATTGTTACAGAGAGCAGAGCTTGGAGATTGTGGTCCAGAAGTACTCTTGCAGAGAGCAGACTTTGGAGACTGGGTTTCAGAAAGATCATTGCAGAAAGCCGAGTTGGAGACTGGGGTGTAGAAAGACTGTTGCAGAAAGCAGATGTTGGAGACTGGGGTGCAGACAAACTGTTGCAGAGAGCAGAGGTTGGAGGCTTCGGTGAAGAAGGATCGTTGCAGAGAGCAGAGGTTGGAGACCGTTTGGCAGAAGCACTGTTACAGAGAGCAGAGTTTGAAACTGGGTTGCAGAAGGATCTTACAGTGAGCAGATTTTTCAGACAGGGTGCAGAAGGATTGTTACAGAGAGCAGAGCTTGGAGATTGTGGTCCAGAAGTACTCTTGCAGAGAGCAGACATTGGAGACTGGGTTTCAGAAAGATCATTGCAGAAAGCCGAGTTGGAGACTGGGGTGTAGAAAGACTGTTGCAGAAAGCAGATGTTGGAGACTGGGGTGCAGACAAACTGTTGCAGAGAGCAGAGGTTGGAGAATGAGGTGCAGAAAGACAGTTAAAGAGAGCAGAGGTTGGGGACTGGGGAGCAGAAGGACTGTTACAGAGAGCAGAGTTTGGAGACTGGGGTTCAGATGGATCTTACAAAGAGCAGATTTTGGAGACTATGGTGCAAGAGGACTGTTGCAGAGAGCAGAGGTTGGAGACTGGTGTGAAGGAGAATCCTTGCAGAGAGAAGTGTTTGGAGACTAGGGTGCAGAAGGCCTGTTACATAGAGCAGTGGTTGGAGACTGGGTTGCAGAAGTCCTGTTGCAGAGAGCAGAGGTTGGAGACTGTTGTGCAGAAAGACGATTACTGAGTGCAGAGTTTAAATACTGGGTTGCAGAAGGATCTTACAGAGAACAGAGTATGGAGACTGAGGTGCGGAAGGTTCATTGCATACAGCAGAGTTTTCCAACTGAAGTGCAGAATGACTTTTGCAGAGAGCAGATATTGTAGACTGGGGTGCAGAAAGACTGTTACAGAGAGCAGACATTGGAGACTGGGGTTAAGAAGGATCGTTTCAAAGAGCAGAGTTTGGAGACTGGTGTGCAGAAGGATTGTTACAGAGAGTAAAGTTTGGAGACTGGGTTTTAGAAAGATGCTACAGAGAGCAGAGGTTGGAGACTGAAGTGCAGAAGGACTGTTACAGAGAGTAGAGGTTGGATACTGAGGTGCAGAAGGACCGTTGCAGAGAACAGAGTTTGGAGACTGAGGTGCAGAAGGATAGATACAGAGAACAGCGGTTGGAGACTGCGGTTCAGACAGACTGATACAGAAAGCAGAGGTTGGAGACTGGGGAGTAGAATAACCGTTACAAAGAGCACAGGTTGGAGACTGCGGTACAGAAGGACCAGATGTCGGAGACTGGGGAGCAGAAAATCAGTTGCAGTGGACAGAGTTTGGAGACTGGGGTGGAGAAGGAATGTTACAGAGTGCAGAGTATAGAATCTGGAGTGCACAAGAATCTTACAAAGAGCAGACGTTGGAGACTTTGGTGCAGAAGGACTGTTGAAGAGAGCAGAAGTTGGAGACTGGGTTCCAGAAGGAGCATTGTAGATAGCAGATTTTGGAGACTGGGGTACAGATGGACTGTTGCAGAGAGCAGATGTTTTAGACTGGGGTGCAGGAAAACTGTTACAGAGAGCAGAGGTTGGAGACTAGGTGCAGAATGAGTGTTACAGAGAGCAGAGTTTGGAGACTGGGGTGCAGGAGGACTGTTACAGAGAGCAGAGGTTAAAGACTGGGGTTCAGATGGATCTTACAAATAGCAGAGTTTGGAGACTGGGGTTCAAAAGGACTGTTGCAGAGAGCAGATGTTGGAGACTTGGGTGGAGAAAAATCATTGCAGAGAGAATAGGTTGGAGACTGGGGTGCAGAAGGCCTGTTACAGAGAGCAGAGGTTGGAGACTGGGTTGCAGAAGGATGTTAAAGAGAGCAGAGTTGGAATATTGAAATGCAGAAGGACTGTTACAGAGAGTAGAGTTCGGAGACTGGGATGCAGAATGGTCATTGCAGAGAGCAGAGTTTTCAGACTGAGGTGCAGAAGAACTGTTGCAGAGAGCAGATTTTGGAGACTGGGGTGCAGAAGGATTGTTACAGAGTGCAGACGTTGGAGACTGCAGTGCATAAGGATCTTACAGAGAGCAGAGGTTCGAGACTAGGGTGCAGAAGCACTGTTGCCAAGGGCAGAGTCTGGAGACTGGGTTTCAGAAGGGTCTTACAAAGAGCAGAGTTAGGAGACTGAGGTGCAGAAGGATCATTGCAGAGAGCACAGATTTCAGACTGAGTTGCAGAAGGACTGCTGCAGATAGCAGATATTGAAGACTGAGATGCAGAAGGACTGTTGCAGAGAGCAGAGGTTAAAGACTGGGGTGAAGAAGAGTCGTTGCAGTGAGCAGAGTTTTCAGACTGAGGTGCAGAATGACTCTTGCAGCGAGCAGATTTTTGAGACTGGGTACAGAAGGATTGTTGCAGAGTGCAGAGGTTGGAGACTTTGGTGAGGAAGGATCTTTGATGAGAGCAGAGGTTGGAGAGCGGTGTGCAGAAGCACTGTTACAGAGAGCAGAGTTTGGAGACTGGGTTTCGGAAGGATATTACAGAGTGCAGAGGTTGCAGACAGAGGTTTAGAAGGATTGTTACAGAGAGCAGAGGTTGAATACTTTGGTGCAGAAACACTGCTACAGAGAACAGAGTTTGGAGACTCATGTGCAGAAGGACTGTTACAGGAAGCAGAGTTTGGAAATTGGGGTGCAGAAGGACCGTTAAGAAGAGCAGAGTTTGGAGACTGTGGTATAGGACTGTTTCCAAGAGCAGAGGTTGGATACTGGGGTGCCGCAGGACCCTCAAAGTAAGAAGAGGTTACAGACTGCTGTGGAGAAGGAATGTTAGAGAGAGCAGATTTTGGAAAATGGCGTGCAGAAAGATGTTACAGAGAGCATAGTTTGGAGATTGTGTTTCAGAATGACTGTTGCAGAGAGCAGATGTTGGAGACTTGGTGAACAAGGACTGTTGCAGTGAGCACAGGTTGGAGACAGGGTGCAGAAGGATTGTTGCAGAGAGCAGAGGTTGGAGACTGGGGTGCAGAAGGACTGATAAAGACAGCAGAGGTTGGAGACTGGGGTCCAGAAGGCCTGTTACACAGAGCAGAGTTAGGAGACTGGGGTGCAGAAGGACTGTTACAGAGAGCAGAGTTTGGAGACTGGGTTGCAGAAGGATCTTACAGAGATCAGAGGTTGGAGACTGAGGTGTAGAAGCACTGTTGCAGAGAGGAGAGTTCGGAGACCTAGGTGCAGAAGGACCATTGCAGACAGCAGAGCTTGGATACTGAGATGCAGAATGATTGATAAAGAGAGCAGTGGTTGGAGACTGGAGTGCAAAGAACTGTCGCCAAGAGCAGAGGTTGGAGAATGGGGTGCAGAAGGACTGTTGCAGAGAGCAGAGGTTGAAGACTGAGGTGCAGAAGAACTGTTACAAAGAGCAGAGTTTGGAGACTGCGGTGCAGAAGGACCGTTACAGAGAGCAGAGTTTGGAGACTGGGGTGCAGAAGGAGTGTTGAAGAGAGCAGAGTTTTGAGACTGGTGTGGAGAAAAATCGTTGTAGAGAGAAGAATTTGGAGACTTGGGTGCAGAAGGTCTGTTACAGAGAGCAGTTATTGGAGACTGGGTTGATGAAGGATCTTACAGAGCAGAGATTGGAGACTGAGGTGCAGGGGGACTGTTACCGAGAGCAGTGGTTGGAGACTGGGGTGCAGAAGGATGGTGCAGAGAGCCGAATTTTCAGACTGAGGTCAAGAAGGACTGTTACAGAGAGCATAGGTTGAAGACTGAGGTGTAGAAGGACTGTTACCCAGAGCAGAGTTTGGAGACTCAGGTGCAGAAGGACTGTTGCAGAGAGCAGATGTTGGAGACTGTGGTGCAGAAAGATCGTCACAGAGAGCAGAGTTTGAAAACTGGTTGCAGAAGGACTGTTGCAGATAGCAGAGTTTGGAGACTGGGGTGCAGAAGGACTGTTGTAGAGAGCAGATTTTTTAGACTGGGGTGTAGAAGGACTGTTACAGAATTCAGAGGTTGGAGACTGAGATGCAGAAGGACTGTTACAGAGAGCAGATTTTGGAGACTGGGTTGCTGAAGGACTGTTACAGCGAGCAGAGGTTGGAGACTGGTGTTCAGATGGATCTTACAGAGAGCAGAGATTGGAGACTTGGGTGCAAACGGACTGTTGCAGAGCATAGATGTAGGAGACTTGGGTGGAAGAATCGTTGCAGAGAGAAGAGGTTGGAGACTGAGGTGCAGAAGGCCTATCACAGAGAGCAGAGTTTGGAGTCTTGGTTTCAGAAGTCCTGTTACAGAGAGCAGAGTTTTCAGACTGAGGTGCAGAATGACTGTGGCAGAGAGCAGATGTTGAAGACTGGGGTGCAGAAGGTCTGTTGCAGAGAGCAGATGTTGGTAACTAGGGTGCAGAAGGACTGTTGTATATAGCAGAAGTTGGAAAGCGGGGTGCAGAAGGACTGTTACAGAGAGCAGAGATTGGAGGCTGGGGTGCAGAAGGACTGTTGCAGAGCAGATTATTGAGACTAGGGTGTAGAAGAGCTGTTCCAGAGCAGAGGTTGGAGACTGGGGTGCAGACGGACTGTTGAAGAGATCAGAGGATGAAGACTGGGTTGGAGAAGGACTGTTGCAGAGAGCAGATGTTGGAGACTGGGGTGCAGAAGGAATGTTGCAGAGAGCAGTATTTGGAGACTGGGGTGCATATGGACTATTGCAGACAGCAGAGGTTGCAGACTGAAGTGAAGAAGGACTGATACAGACAGCAGAGTTTCAAGAATGTGGTGCAGAAGGACGGATACAGAAAGCAGAGGTTGGAGAATGTGGTGCAGAAGGACCCTTAAAGAGAACAGAGGTATGAGACTGCAGTACAGAAGGACTTTTACAGAGAGCAGAGGTTTTAGACTGGGGTTCAGAATAACTGTTGTAGAGATGAGAGTTTGGAGACTTCTGTGAAGAAGGACCATTGCAGAAAGCAGAGGTTGAAGACTGGGTTTTAGAAGGATCTTACATAGGGCAGAGTTTGCACACTGAGGTGCAGAACGACTGTTGCAGAGAGCAGAGGTTGGAGATTGGGGCGCAGAAGGACGTTTGCAGAGAACAGAGGTTGGAATTTGAGGTGCAGAAGGACTGTTTCAGAGAGCAGAGGTCGGAGACTGGGGTGCAGAATGACTGATACATAACGCAGAGTTTGGAGACTCGGGTGCGTAAGGATCGTTACAGAGAGCAGAGGTTTGAGACAGGTGTGCAATTTATCTTACAGAGAGCATAGGTTTTAGACTGGGGTGCAGAAGGACTGTTGCAGAGCAGATCATGGAGACAAGGGTGTAGAAGGACTGTTACAGAGAGCAGAGGTTGTAGACTGGAGTTCAGAAGGCCTCTGAATGAGAACTAGATTGGAGACTGAGGTGCAGAAGGACAGTTGCAGAGAACATAAGTTGGAAACAGGGGTGCATAAGGACCGTTGCTGAGAGAAGACGTTGGAGACTGATGTGCAGAAAGAGTTTTACAGAGAGCAAAGGTAGGAGACTGGGGTGCAAAATGAATGTTGAAGAGAGCAGAGGTTGGAGACTGGGGTTCAGGAGGACTGTTACAGAAAGCAGAGGTTAGAGACTGAGGTGCAGAAATACTGTTAAAGAGAGCAGAGGTTGGAAAGTGGGTTCAGAAGGACTTATTGAGAAAGCAGATGTTGGAGACTGGGGTGCAGAAGGACGGATAAAGAGAGCAGAGTTTGGAGACTCTGGTAAAGAAGGACTGCTAAGGAGTGAAGAGGTTGGAGAATGGGGTGCAGAAGGACTGTTGCAGAGAACAGAGGTTGGAGACTGGGGTGGAGAAGCACCTTTGCAGAGAGCAGATGTTGGAGACTAAGGTGCAGAATTATTGTTACAGAGAGTAGAGTTTGAAGACTGAGGTGCATAAAGACTGTTTCAGTGAGCAGAGTTTGCAGACTGGGTATCAGAAGGGTCTCACAGAAAGAAGAGTTTGGAGACTGATGTACAGAAGGACTGTTGCAGTGAAAAGAGTTTGGAGACTGGGGTGCAGGAGGATTGTTGCAGAGAGCAGAGTTTTCAGACTGAGGTACAGAAGAACTGTTGCAGAGAGCAGATGTTGGAGACTTGGTGAACAAGGACTGTTGCAGTGAGCACAGGTTAGAGACAGGGTGCAGAAGGATCGTTGCTGAGAGCAGGGGTTGGAGACTGTGGTGCAGAAGGACTGATAAAGACAGCATTGGTTGGAGACTGGGGTGCAGAAGGCCTCTTACAGAGAGCAGAGTTAGTAGACTGGGGTGCAGAAGGACTGTTACAGAGAGCAGAGTTTGGAGACTGGGTTGCAGAAGGATCTTACAGAGATCAGAGGTTGTAGACTGAGGTGTAAAAGCACTGTTACTGAGAGTAGAGTTTGGAGACCTAGGTGCAGAAGGACCATTGCAGAGAGCAGAGCTTGGATACTGAGATGCAGAATGATTGTTAAAGAGAGCAGTGGTTGGAGACTGGGGTGCAGAAGGACTGTTGCAGAGAGCAGAGGTTTTAGATTGGGGTGTAGAAGAACTGTTTTAGAGAGTAGACGTTGGACATTGGGGTGAAGAAAGACTGTAGCAGAGAGCAGAGGTTGGAGACTAAGGTGCAGAGGACAGTTACACAGAACAAAGGTTGGAGACTCGGGTGCAGAAGGACTGATACAGAAAGCAGAGCTTGGAGACTCGTGTGCAGAAGTACCCTTACAGATAGCAGTGGTTGGAGACTGCAGTACAGAAGGACTGTTAAAAAGAGCAGAGGTTGGAGACTGGGGTGGAGAAGAACTGTTGCAGAGAGAAGATGTTGGAGACTGGTGTGCAAAAGGACTGTTGCAGAGAGCAGAGGATGGAGAATGGGGTTCAAGAGGACTGTTTCAGAAAGCAGAGGTTGCAGACTTAGTTGCAGAAGGACTGATACAGAGGGCCTAGTTTGGAGATTGTGGTTTAAAACGACTGATGCAGAAAGCAGAGGTTGGATACTGGAGTACATAAGGACACTTACGGAAAAAAGATTTTGGAGGCTGCGGTACAGAAGGACTGTTACAGAGACCATGGGTTCGAGACTGGGGTGCAGAAGGATCATTGGGGTGAGCAGAGTATGGAGACTGGGTTGTAGAAGGTCTGTTGCAGAGAGCAGAGGTTCGAGACTGGGGTGTAGAAAGACTGTTGCAGAGAGCAGACGTTGGAGACTGGGGTGCAGAAGGACTGTTGCATAAAGCAGAGGTTGGAGACTTCGTTACAGAAAAACTGTTACAGAGAGCAGAGGTTGGAGACAGGTGTGCAGAATTATCTTACAGAGAGCATAGTTTGGAGACTGGGGTTCCAGAAGAACTGTTGCATAGCAGATTATGGAGACTAAGGTGTAGATGGACTCTTTCTGAGAGCATAGTTTGTTGACTGGGGTGTAGAAGCATCATACAAAGAGCAGAGTTTGGAGACTGAGGTGCTGAAGCACTGTTTCACAGAGCAGAGTTTGGAGACTGGGGTGCAGAAGGACTGATACAGAGAGCAGAGTTGGGAGACTGGGGTGCAGAAGCATCATAAAGCGAGCGACCTATGGAAACTTGGTGCAGAAAGCAGAGGTCGGAGACTTGGGTGCAGAAGGCCTGTTACAGAGAGCAGAGGTTGGAGACTGCAGTACAGAAGTACTGTTACAGAGAGCAGATGTTGCAGACTGTGGTGCAGAAGGACTGTTGCAGAGAATAGAACTTGGAGACTGGGGTGCAGAAGGACCGTTGCTGAGAGAAGAGTTTGGAAACTGATGTGCAGAAGGATTGTTACAGAGAGCATAGGTTAAAGACTGAGGTGGAGAAGGATTGTTACAGAGAGTAGAGTTTGGAGACTTGGGTGCAGATGGACTGATACAGAGAGAAGAGGTTGGAGACTGGGGTATAGAAGGAATGTTGCAGAGAGCAGAGTTTTAAACTGGTTTGCAGAAAGACTGTTGCAGAGAGCAGAGTTTGGAGACGGGGTGCAGAAGGACTGTTACAGAGAGCAGAGGTTGAAGCCTGTGGTGCAGAAGGACTGATACAGAAAGCAGAGTTTGGAGATTGGGATGAAGAAAGACCATTACAGAGATCAGAGGTTGGAAACAGGTGTGCAGAAGGATCTTACAGGAAGCAGAGGTTGGAGACTGGGGTGCAGAAACACTGTTACAGATAGTAGAGATAGGACAGTGAGGTGCAGAAGGACTGTTACATAGAGCAGAGGTTAGAGACTGGGGTGCAGAAGGACTGTTGCAGAGAGCGGAGGTTTTAGACTTGGGTGTAGTAGGACTGTTGCAGAGAGTAGAGGTTGGAGATTTGGGTGCAGAAGGACTGTAACATAGAGCACATGTTGGATACTAAGGTGTAGAAGGACAGTTACACAGAACAAAGGTTGGAGACTCGTGTGCAGGACTGATACAGAAAGCAGAGCTTGGAGACTCTTGTGCAGAAGGACCCTTACAGAGAGCAGTGGTTGGAGACTGCAGTACAGAAGGACTGAAAAAAGAGCCGAAGTTGGAGACTGGGGTGGAGAAGAACTGTTTAGAGAGCAGATGTTGGAGACTGGTGTGCAAAAGGACTGTTGCAGAGAGCAGAGCATGGACACTGGGGTTCAAGAGGACTGTTTCAGAATGCATAGGTTGCAGACTGAGTTGCATAAGGACAGATACAGTGGGCATAGTTTGGAGACTGTGGTTCAAAACGACTGATACAGAAAGCAGAGGTTGGATACTGGTGTAAATAAGGACACTTACAGAGAAAAGAGTTTGGAGACTACGGTACAGAAGGACTACTAAAGAGAGCATGGGTTGGAGACTGGGGTGCAGAAGGATCATTGGGGTGAGCAGAATATGGAGACAGGGTTGTAGAAGGACTGTTTCAGAGAGCAGAGTTTTTAGACTGGGTGTAGAAGAACTGTTGCAGAGAGCAGACCTTGGAGACTGGGGTGTAGAAGGACTGTTTCATAAAGCAGAGGTTGGAGACAGGTGTGCAGAATTATCTTACAGAGAGCATAGGTTAAAGACTGGGGTGCAGAAGGACTGTTGTATAGCAGATTATGGAGACTAAGGTGTAGATGGACTGTTTCTGAGAGCAGAGGTTATAGTCTGGGGTGCAGAAGCATCATACAAAGAGCAGTGTTTGGAGACTGAGGTTAAAAAGCACTGTTGCAGAGAGCAGAAATTTGAGACTGGGGTGCAGAAGGACTGATACAGAGGGCAGAGTTGGGAGAATGGGGTGCAGAAGCATCATACAGCAAGCGAAGTATGGAAACTTGGTGCAGAAAGACTGTTGCAGAGAGCAGAGGTTGAAGACTTGGGTGCAGAAGGACTGTTAAAGAGAGCAGAGGTTGGAGACTGGGGTGCAGAAGGATCTTACAGAGAGCAGAGGTTGGAGACTGAAGTGGAGAAGAACTGTTTTAGAGAGCAGACATAGAAGAATAGGGTGCAGAAGAATTTTTGCAGAGACCGGAGTTAGGAGACTGGGGTTCACGACTTGTAAGAAAGCAGAGGTTGGAAACTGGTGTGCCGAAGTACCATAACAGAGAGCTGACATTGGAGACTGGGGTGCAAAAAGACTTTTACAAAGAGCAGAGATTGAAGACTGGGGAGCTTAAGAACTGTTACTGAAAGTAGAGTTTGGACACTGTGGAAAAGAAGCATATTACATCAGTTACCCTTCCGTAACTGATGTGATACAGCAATTTGTATACGGGGTAAAGTTGGGAGTTCATTACACACCTGAATAAAAATGTGAAAGATGATGTATTAAGAATTGTGTAATGTTTTGAACGACCAACAATAAAAAAAAGAAAGAGACATATTACAGCGAGCAGAGTTTTGAGAGTAGGGTGAAGAAGGACCTTTGCAGAGAGCAGAATTTGGATACTGGGGTGCATAAGGGTTGTTAAAGAGAACCGAGTTTGGATATTGAGGTGCAGAAGGACTGTTGCATAGAGCAGAAGTTGGAGATTTGGGTGCAGATGGACTATTACAGCGAGCAGAATATGGAGACTGAGGTGCAGAAGGACTGTTACAGAGAGCAAAGGATTGAGACACGGGTGCAGAAGGAATGATACAGAAAGCAGAGTTTGGAGACTGGGGTACAGGAGGACCATTACAGAGAGAAGAGATTGGAGTCTGCAGTACAGAAAAACTGTTACAGAGAGCAGAGGTTGGAGACTGGGGTGCAGAAGAACTGTTGCATAGATTAAATGATGAAGATGGGGTTCAGTAGAACTGTAGCAGAGAGCAGACTTTGGAGACTGTGGTGCAGAAAGACTGATACAGAAAGCAGTGATTGGAGACTGGGGTGCAGTAGGACTGTTACAGAGAGCAGAGTTTGGAGACTGGGTTGCAGAAGGATCTTACAGAGATCAGAGGTTGGATACTGAGGTGTAGAAGCACTGTTGCAGAGAGTAGAGTTTGGAGACCTAGGTGCAGAAGGACCGTTGCAGACAGCAGAGCTTGGATACTGAGATGCAGAATAATTGATAAAGAGAGCAGTGTTTGGAGACTGGAGTGCAAAGAACTGTAGCAGAGAGCAGAGGTTGGAGACTGGGGTGCAGAAGGACTGTTGCGGAGAGCAGTAGTTGAAGACTGAGGTGCAGAAAAACTGTTACAGAGAGCAGTGTTTGGAGACTGGGGTGCAGAAGGACTAATACTGAGAGCTGAGTTTGGTGACTGGGGACCAGACCGATCTTACAGAGAGGAAATTTTTGAGACTGGGGTGCAGAAGGAATGTTGCAGAGAGCAGACTTTGGAGACTGGGGTTCAGAAGGATCGTTGCAGAGAGTAGATTATGAATACTGGTGTATAAAAGGACTGTTCTAGAGAGCAGAGTTTGGAGCCTGGGGTGAAGAAGGACTGTTGCAGAGAGCAGTTGTTGAAGACTGAGGTGTAGAAAAAGTGTTACAGAGATCAGTGTTTAGAGACTAAGGTGCAGAAGGACTGTTGCAGAGAGGAGAGTTTTGAGACTGGGTGAGAAGGACTGTGCAGAGTGCCGTGTTTGGAGACTCGGGTGCAGAAAGACTATTACAGTTAATAGAGGTTAGAGACTGCTGTACAGAAGAACTGTTAATGAGAGCAGAGGTTTTAGACAGGTGTGCAGAAGGATCTTACAGAGAGCAGAGGTTGGAGACTGGGGTGCAATAGGACTGATGCAGAGAGCAGAGTTTGGAGAATGGGGTGCAGAAGGATTGTTGCAGAGAGAACAGGTTGGATACTGAGGTGCAGAAGGCCTGTTACAAAGAGCAGAGCTTGGAGACTGGGGAGCAGATGACATGTAACACACACCAGAGTTTGGAGACTGAGTGGCATAAGAATCTTACAGAGAGCTGAGGTTAGTGACTGAGGTGCCGAAAGACTGTCAGAGAGAGCAGAGGTTGGAAACTGGGGTCAAGAAGGATCCTTTCACAGAGCAGAGTTTTCAGAATGAGGTTTAGAAAAACTGTTTCAGAGAGCAGATATAGGGGACTGGGGTGCAGAAGAACTGTTGCATAGAGCCGAGGTTGGAGACTTTGGTGTAGAAGGATCATTGCAGAGAACATATGGTGCAGACTAGGGTGCTGAATGATTTTTACAGAGCAGAATTTTGAGTCTGGGGTGCAGAAGGACTGTTATAGAAAGCAGAGTTTGGAGACTGGTTTTTAGAATGATCTTACAGAGAGCAGACATTGGCGACTGAGGTGCAGAAGGACTGTTACAGAGAGTAGATGTTGAAGACTGAGGTGCAGAAAGACCTTTGCAAAGAGAAGAGGTTGGAGACTGAGGTGCAGAAAGACTGTTCCAGAGTGCAGAGGTTATAGACTTGGGTGTAGGACTGTTGCAGAGAGCAGAGGTTGAAGTTTGTGGTTCCAAAAGACTGTTGCAGGTAGCAGACGTTAGAGACTGAAATGCAGAAGGAGAGTTACAGAGCACAGGTTGGAGATTGAGTGCAGAAGGATTGATAGAGAAAGCAGAGGTTGGAGAGTGGGGTGCAAAAGGACTGTTACAGAGAGAAGAGTTTGGAAACTGCAGTACAAAAGTACTGTTATATTGTCTGATTTTGCTGTCTCATGTCTTCCTTGAGACTCCAGATCATCTGAAGCATATATATCCTGTACTCTTTATCTGACATTCCATCTGTTGCAGCTATTACCTCTTCTAAATTTGAGTTGACCTGCATTGCTTGTGGTCCTTTCTTTCCTTGTCTTTTCATATTGCTCACGTTTCTTTCTTCTTGGTGCAACTGTTGTGTTTTTGAAATTTACCCTCTATTTATTTATATTGCTCTTGTATAGTTGGGAAGTCTCTCTTGCAGGGCGGGTACTGGCTGTGCTCCTCCTCTAATTAGGGTGGTCTTTCTACCACGCTGATCGGTCCAAGGTCTGCCACCACTGCGGGCATGGGTGGCTGTTCTGCTCTGACCCCACTCCAATTGTGGTAGCGTAACTACCACGCCCTGGGGTCATTGGTCTTGATCTGGATGTGGGTGGCGGCTCTGCTGGGTCCTCACTCCAGTTGGTGTGACGTGTCTACCACGCTGGCAGGCCTCTAGGCTGGTGGGTCGCAGTTCTGCACAGCCCCCACTCCCAATGGGGGTACCTGACTGCCTCTCCAACGGATTGCTGAGCCCCCTCTGGACCTGGGCGGCGAGCCTGCTCCACCCCCACTCCAACCAGTGTGCCACGACTGCCTCGGTGTTATATGTCCACCACGTTGGCAATCTACCTGGCCTGTCTTGCCAGTGGGCCGCTGGTCTGCCTGCCCTGCTTGCTCAGATGGCAGCTCTGCACAGCCCCTACTCCAAATGAGGTTAATTGGCTACCGCGCCGCGGGTCGCTGGTCCTATAATCAGACAATGAAAGATCACATTGACAAACAAATCCAGGAAGTAAAAGATCAATTTCACAGGGTGATAGAGGTAATAAAAAACAAACAAATAGAAATCCTAGAAATGCTGGAAACAATAAACCAACTTAAAAACTCAATTGAGAATACTACCAGCAGAGTAGATCACTTAGAAGAGAGAACATCAGACAATGATGACAAAGTATTTCAACTGGAAAATAACATAGACAGCTCAGCAAGTCTGCTAAGAAACCATGAGCAGAACATCCAAGAATTATGGGACAATATCAAAAGACCAAATTTAAGAGTCATTGGGATACAGGAAAGCACAGGGCTCCAAACCAAAGGAATAAACAGACTATTCAGTGAAATTATTCGAGAAAACTTCCCAGACTTGAAGAATGAGAGAGAATCACAAATCCTAGAAGCCTACAGAATGCCGAATGTGCAAAATTATAAGAGATCCACACCTAGACACATTATAATGAAGATGTCCAACTTACAGAATAAGAAGAGAATTTTAAAAGCTGCAAGAGAAAGAAAGCAGATTACATTTAGGGGAAAACCAATTAGGATAACAGCTGATCTCTCAACACAGACGCTGAAAGCTAGAAGATCCTGGAATAACATATTTAAAACACTGAAAGAAAATGGGTTCCAACCAAGAATCGTGTATCCGGCGAAATTAAGCTTCAGGATAGAAGATGAAATTAAAACCTTTCACAATAAACAAAATTTAAAAGAATTCGCAGCTAGAAAATCATCTCTTCAAAAAATCCTTGGCAAAACATTACAGGAAGAGGAAATGGAAAATAACATTGAAAACCAACAATGGGAGGTAGGACAGTAAAGGGGGGAAAGTAGTCAAAGAGTATAACAAATCAGGTTTAGTAACATCAATAAACAAATATGGCTAGAAGAACAAATCATATCTCAATAATAACCCTAAATGTTAATAGCTTAAACTCATCAATTAAGAGACACAGGCTAGTAGAATAGATCACAAAACAAGACCCAACAATATGCTGCCTACAGGAGATGCAACTGATAGAAAAATATATTCATAGACTGAAGGTGAAAGGTTGGGAAAAATCATACCACTCATATGGAATGCGGAAACAAGCAGGAGTGTCCATACTCTTATCTAATTAAATAGATTTCAAGCCAAAGTTAATCAAAAGGGATAAAGAAGGAAACTTCATACTGCTCAATGCAACCATACACCAACAAGACATAACAATCATAAATATATATGCCCCAAATAATGGTGCAGCTGTGTTCAGTAAGCAAACTCTTCTCAAGTTCTAGAGTCTGATAGACCACCATACAATAATCATGGGAGACTTTAACACACCTCTCTCACCACTGGACAGATCTTACAAACAAAAGTTAAATAAGGAAACTATAGAACTCAATAACACAATTAACAACCTAGACTTAATTGACATAGAATATACCACCCAAAATCAAGTAGTTACACTTTTTTTCTCAGCAGCACATGAAACCTTCTCAAAAATAGACCATATATTATGTCACAGGGCAACTCTTAGACAATATAAAGAGATAGAGATAATACTATGCATCTTATCTGATCATAATGGAATAAAATGGAAAATCAATGATAAAAGAAGGAAGGAAAAATCAAGCATCACTTGGAGAATGAACAATAGGTTGCTGAATGATCAATGGGTTTTAGAAGACATCAAGGAGGAAATTAAAAACTTCCTAGAGTTAAATGAAAACACAGACACAACATATTGGAATCTATGTGACACATTGAAAGCAGATCTAAGAGAAAAAATTCATTGCTTGGAGTTCATTTCTCAAAAAAAGAAAAAAAAAACAACAAATAAATGGTCTCATACTTCATCTCAAAATCCTAGAAAAAAAAAGAGCAAAACAACAGCAAAAGAAGTAGAAGGCAAGAAATAATTAAAATCAGAGCTGAAATAAATGAAATTGAAACAAAAGAAACAATTGAAAAAATTAACAAGACTAAAAGTTGGTTCTTTGAAAAAACAAATAAAATTGACAGTCCCTTAGCCATGCTAATGAAGAGAAGAAGAGAGAGAACTCAAATTACTAACATACGGGATGAAAAAGATAATATCACATCAGACACTTCAGAAATACAGAAGATAATCAGAAATTATTTTGAATCCTTATACTCCAATAAAATAGAAGATGGTGAACGCATAGATAAATTTCTTAAGTCTTATGATCTGCACAGATTGAGTGAGAAGGATATAGACAACCTAAACAGACCAATAACAATAGAGGAAATAGAAGAAACCATCAAAAGATTTCCAACTAAGAAGAGCCCAAGACCGGATGGGTATACAGCAGAGTTTTACAAAACCTTTAAAAAGGAACTAACACCAATACTTTTGGGAGGGAGAACTTCCAAACTCATTCTACGAGGCCAACATCACCCTGATTCCGAAACCAGACAAAGACACTTCAAAGATAGAAAACTACAGACCAATATCTCTAATGAACATTGACGCATAAATCGACAATAAAATTCTGGCAAATTGGATTCAAATACATATCAAAAAAAAAATTATACACCATGATCAAGTAGGATTCATCCCTGGGATGCAAGGCTGGTTCAATATACGGAAATCAATAAATGTTATTCACCACATCAATAGACTTAAAAATAAGAACCATGTGATCATCTCGATAGATGCAGAAAAGCATTCGACAAAGTACAGCATCCCTTTATGTTCAAAACTCTAAAAAAATTAGGGATAACTGAAACATACCTCAAAATTTTAACAGCAATCTACGATAAGCCACAGGCCAGCATCATTCTGAATGGAGAAAAATTGAAGGCATTCCCTCTAAGATCTGGTACAAGACAGGGATGCCCTCTCTCACCACTTCTGTTCAACATAGTCCTCGAAACACTGGCCAGAGCAATTAGACAGACGAAAGAAATTAAAGGCATAAAAATAGGAAAAGAAGAACTTAAATTATCACTATTTGCAGATGATATGATTCTATACCTAGCAGACCCAAAAGAGTCTACAAAGAAGCTATTTGAGCTAATAAATGAATTCAGCAAAGTGGCAGGATATAAGATCAACATGCATAAATCAAAGGCATTTCTGTATATCATTGACAAATCCTCCGAAACGGAAATGAAGAAAATTACTCCATTCACAATATCTCCCCAAAAAATAAAATACTTGGGAATCAACCTAACAAAAGAGGTGAAAGACTTATATAATGAAAATTACAGAACCCTAAAGAAAGATATAGAAGAAGACCTTAGAAGATAAAAAAATATACTTTGCTCTTGGATAGGCACAACTAACATCATCAAAATGGCGATATTACCAAAAGTTCTCTGTAAGTTCAATGCAATGCCAATCAAAATCCCAATGGAATTTCTTGTCGAAATAGATAAAAGAATCATGAAATTCATATGGAATAATAAAAGACCCAGAATAGCAAAAAATACCGCCTGATTCACACTTCCTAAGCAGGAAGTGTGAATCAGGCGGTATAGCGATACCAGACTTCAGACTGTACTACAGAGCAATAGTAACAAAAACAGCATGGTACTGGTACCAAAACAGGCGGGTGGACCAATGGTACAGAATAGAGGAAAGAGTAACCAATCCACAAAACTACAACTATCTTATATTTGATAAAGGGGCTAAAAGCATGCAATGGAGGAAGGATAGCATCTTCAACAAATGGTGCTGGGAAAACTGGAAATCAATTTGCATCAAAATGAATCTGAATCCGTATCTCTCGCCATGCACAAAAGTTAACTCAAAAAGGATCAAGGAGCTTGATATTAAATCAGAGACACGGCATCTGATAGAAGAAAAAGTTGGTTATGATCTACATACTGTGGGATCGGGCCCCAAATTCCTAAATAGAACACCCATAGCGCAAGAGTTAACAACTAGAATCAACAAATGGGACTTACTAAAACTAAAAAGTTTTTTCTCAGCAAAAAAAACAATAAGAGAGATAAACAGGAAGCCTACATCCTGGGAACAAATCTTTAATCCACACACTTCAGATAGAGCCCTAATAACCAGAATATACAAAGAACTCAAAAATTAGACTTCTCAGAGGAGGACATACAATCAATCAATAAGTACATGAAAAAATGCTCACTATCGCTAGCAGTCAGAGAAATGCAAATCAAAAATACCCTAAGATACCATCTCACTCCAGTAAGATTGGCAGCCATTAGGAAGTCAAACAACAATAAGTGCTGGAGAGGATGCGGGGAAAAGGGCACTCTCGTTCATTGCTGGCGAGACTGCAAATTGGTGCAGCCAATTTGGAAAGCAGTATGGAGATTTCTTGAAAAGCTGGGAATGGAACCACCATTTGACCCAGCTATTCCCCTTCTCGGTCTATTCCCTAAATACCTAATAGGAGCATGCTACAGGGACACTGCTACATCAAAGTTCATAGCAGCACAATTCACTATAGCAAGATTATGGAATCAGCTTAGATGCCCTTCAATAGATGAATGGATAAAAAATGTGGCATTTATACACAATATAAAATCATAGAATTTGGAGGAAAATGGATGGCATTAGAGCTTATTATGCTAAGTGAAGCTAGTCAATCTTTAAAAAACAAATATCAAATGACCCCTTTGATATAAGGGGAGTAAATAAGGACAGGGTAGGGACGAAGAGCTTGAGAAGAAGATTTACATTAAACAGGGATGAGAGGTGGGAGGGAAAGGGAGTGAGAAGGGAAATCATATGGAAAAGGAAGGTGATCCTCAGGATTATACAAAATGATATATAAGAGGAAAGGAGGGGTAAGACAAGATAATATAAAAGGAAGAAATGATTTACAGTAGAAGGGGTAGAGAGAGAAAAGGGGAGGGGAGGGGAGAAGAGGGGGGATAGTAGAGAACAGGACAGACAGCAGAATACATCAGACACTAGAAAGGCAATATGTCAATCAATGGAAGGGTAACTGATGTGATACAGCAATCTGTATAAGGGGTAAAGTTGGGAGTTCATAACCCGCTTGAATCAAACTGTGAAATATGATGTATTAAGAACTATGTAATGTTTTGAACGACCAACAATTAAAAAAAAAGTACTGTTACAGAGAGCATAGGTTCGAGACTGGGGTGGAGAAGGACTGTTGCAGAGAGCAGAGGTTGGAGATTGGGTGCAGTAGGACAATTGCAGAGTGCAGAGGTTGCAGACTTTGGTGGAGAAGGACTGTTACAGAGCAGAGTTTGGAGATTGTGGTGCAGAAGGCCTGTTACAGACAGCACAGTTTGGAGACTGGGGTGCAGAATAAGTTTTGTAGAGAACAGAGGTTGAAGACTGGGGTGCAGAAGGATCATTGCAGAGACCAGAGTTTGGAGACTGGGGTGCAGAAGGACTGATACAGAAAGCAGAGTTCGGAGACTGGGGTGCATAAGGCCTGTTACAGATAGCAGAGTTTGGAGACTGGGGTGCAGAAAGATTGGTACAGAGAGCAGAGTTTGAATACTGGGATGCAGAAAGATATTAAGGGGAGCAAAATTTGGAGACTGAGGTGCAGAAACACTGTTACAGAGAGAAGAGGTTGGAGACTGAGGTGCAGAAGGACCGTTGCAGAGAGCAGACTTTGGAGACCGAGGTGCAGAAGGATTGTTACAGAGAGCAGAGTTTGGAGACTGGGGTGCATAAGGACTGATACAGAAAGCACAGGTTGGAGACTCGGTTGCCGAAGAACCCTTACAGAGAGCAGAGGTTAGAGACTGAGGTGCAGAAGGACTGTTGCAGAGAGCAGAGATTGCAGACTGAGTTGCAGAAGGACTGTTACAGCGGGCAGATTTTCGAGACTGTGGTAGGAAAAGACTGACACAGAAAGCAGAGGTTGGATACTGGGGTGCAGAAGAACTGTTGAAGGGAATAGAGGTTGGAGACTGGAGTGCACAAGGATTGTTGTGGCGAGCAGATTATCGAGACTTGTGGGTAGAAGGACTGTTGCAGAGAGCAGAAGTTGTAGACTGGGGTGTAGAAGGACTGTTGCATACATCAGAGGTTGGAGACTGGGGTGCAGAAAGACTGTTACAGAGAGCAGACTTTGGAGACTGGGGTGCAGAAGGATTGTTGCAGAGAGCAGATTTTGGAGACTGGGGTGCAGAAGGATCGTTATAGAGAGCAGAGATTGGAGACTGAGGTGCAGAAGGACTTTTATAGAAAGCACAGTTTGAAGACTGGGGTGCAGTAGGACTTTTACAGAGAGCACAGGTTGGAGACTCATGTGCAGAAAATCTATTGCACAGAGCAAATTTTGGTGACTGGGTTGCAGAGGGAGTGTTGCAGAGAGCAATGATTGGAGATTGAAATGCAGAAGGACCCTTACAGAGAGCAGAGTTTCGAGACTGCTTTACAGAAGTACTTTTACAGAGAGCAGAAGTTGGAGCAGGTGTACAGAAGGATCTTACTGACAGCATAGGTTTGAGACTGGGGTGCAGGAGGACTGGTGCAGAGAGCAGAGGTTAGAGACTGGGGTGCAGAAGGAGAGTTGAAGAGAGAAGAGTTTGGAGACTGGGGTCAAAAGGCCTCTTATAGACAGCATAGGTTGGAGATTGTGGTGCAGAAGGCCTGTTACAGAGAGCAGTGCTTGGAGACTGGGGTGCAGAAAGATAGTTACAGAGAGCAGAGTTTAAAGAGTGGGTTGCAAAAGGATCTTACAGAGACAAAAGTTTGAAGACTGAGGAACATAAGGACTGTTACACAGAGAAGAGGATTGAGACTGAGATGCAGCAGGATCGTTCCAGAGAGAAGAGTTTTCAGACTGAGGTGCAGAAGGACTGTAACTGAGAGCAGAGTTTGGAGACTAGAGTGGATAAGGACTGCTGAGAAAAGTAGAGGTTGGAGACTGAGGTGCAGAAGGACTGTTACAGAGAGCAGAGGATGGAGACTGGGGTTCAGAGGGACAGATACAGAAAGCAGAGTTTGGTGACTGTGGTGCAGAAGGACTGTTGAAGAGAGCAGAGGTTAGAGACTGGGGTGCAGAAGGACTATTTCACAGAGCACAGGTTGCAGACTGAGGTGCAGAAGGACTGTTACGGAGAGCAGAGTTTGGAGAATGTGGTTCAGAAGGACTGTTACAGAGAGCAGAGTTTGGAGAATGTGGTGCAAAAGGACTGATACAGAATGCAGTGGTTGGAGACTGGGGTGCAGAATGACCCTTACAGAGAACAGAGGTTGGAGACTGTGGTACAGAAGGACTGTTACAGAGAGCATAGGTTGGAGACTGGGGTGCAGAATAACTGTTGTAGAGAACAGAGGTTATAGGCTGGGGTGCAGAAAGACCATTACAGAAAGCAGAGGTTGGAGACTGGGTTTCTGGAGGATCTTACAGAGAGCAGAGTTTGGACACTGAGGTGCAGAAAGACTGTTGCAGAGAGCAGAAATTGTAGTCTGAGTTGCAGAAAGACTGTTACAGAAAGCAGAGTTTAGAGACCAGGATGAAGAAGGACTGATACAGAAAGCAGAGATTGGAGACTGGGGTCCAAAAAAACCATTACAGAGAGAAGAATTTGGAGACTGTAGTACAGAAGGACTCTAACAGAGAGCAGAGGTTGGAGACTGGGGTGCCGAAGGACTGTTGCAGAGAGTAGACGTTGGAGACTAAGGTGCAGAAGGACTTTTACAGAGAGCAGAGTTTGGAGACCTGAGTACAGAAGGACTGATAGAGAAAGCAGAGGTTCGAGAGTGGGGTGCAGAAGGACCGTAATGGAGAGAAGAGTTTGGAAAATGCAGTACAGAAAGACTGTTACAGAGAGCAGATGATGGAGACTGGGGTGGAGAAGGACTGTTTCAGAGAGCAGATGTTAGAGTCTGGTGTGCAGAAGGACTGTTGCAGAGAGCAGTGGATTAAGACTGGAGTGCAGAAGGACTGTTGCAGATAGCAGAGGTTGAAGAGTGAGGTGCAGAAGGACTGTTACAAAGAGCGGAGTTTAAAGGCTGTGGAGCAGAAAGAATGATACAGAAAGCAGAGGTTGGAAACTGGGGTGCAGAAGGAACCTTACAGAGCACAGAGGTTAGACACTGCGGTACAAAGAACTGTTGTAGAGAACAAGGTTAAAGACTGGGGTGCAGAGGGACCATTGCAGAGGGCAGACGTTGGAGATTGGGGTGCAGAAGGAATGTTACAGAGAGCAGAGTTTGGAAAGTGGGGTGTAGAAAAATCTTACAGAGAGGAAAGTTTGAAGCGTGGGGTGCAGAACAATAGATACAGAAAGCAGAGTTTGGAGACTGGGGTGCAGAAGGACCGTTACAGAAAATAGAGGTTGGAGACTGTGGTACAGATGTATTGTTGCAGAGAGCAGAGGTTGAAGACTGGGGTGCAATAGGACTGATGCAGAGAGCAGAGGTTGGAGAATGGGGTGCAGAAAGATAGTTGCAGAGAGAAGAGGTTGGAGACTGAGGTGCAGAAAACCTGTTACACAGAGAAGAGCTTGGAGACTGGGGAGCAGAAGGCCTGTAACATAGAGCAGCGTTTGGAAACTGGGTGGCATAAGGATCTTACAGAGAGCAGAGTTTGGTGACTGAGGTGCTGATGGACTGTCAGAGAGAGCAGAGGTTGTAGACTTTGCTCCACAAAGATCGTTGCAGAGAGCTGAGTTTTCAGAATGAGGTTTAGAAAAACTGTTGCAGAGAGCAGATGTTGGAGACTGGGGTGCAGAAGAACTGTTGCAGAGAGCAGAGTTTGGAGACTTGGGTGTAAAAGGATCGTTGCAGAGAGCAGAGCGTGGAGACTGGGGTGCCGAAGGACTGTTACAAAGAGCAGATTTTGGAGACTGGGGTGCAGAAGGACTGTTACAGAGAGCAGATGTTTAAAACTGAGGTACAGAAAGACCTTTGAAAAGAGAAGAGGTTGGAGACTGACGTGCAGAAGGTCTGTTGCAGAGTGTAGTGGTTAATGACTTGGGTGTAGAAGGACTTTTTCAGAGACCAGAAGTTGGAGATTGAGTTGCCGAAAGACTGTTACAGAGAGCAGAGGTTTGAGACTTGAGTGCAGAAGGACAGATAGAGAAAGCAGAGGTTGGAGAGTGGGGTGCAGAAGGACCATTACAGAGAGAAGAGTTTGGAAACTGCAGTACAGAAGGACTGTTACATAGAGCAGAGGTTGAAGACTGGGTTGCAGAAGTAGTGTTACAGACAGCAGAGTTAGGAGAAGGAGGTGCAGAAGGACTGTTACAGAGAGCAGAATTAGGAGACTGGCGTACAGAAGGGTGGTTTAAGGGAGCAGAGTTTTCAGACTGAGGTTCAGAAGGACTGTTGCAGAGAGCAGGTGTTCAAGACTCGGGTGTAGAAGGACTGTTGCAGAGAGGAGATTTTGGAGACTGGGGTGCAGAAGGACTGTTATAGAGAGCAGAATTAGGAGACTGGCGTACAGAAGGGTGGTTTAAGGGAGCAGAGTTTTCAGACTGAGGTTCAGAAGGACTGTTGCAAAGAGCAGGTGTTCGAGACTGGGGTGCAGAAGGACTGTGGCAGACAGCAGATGTTGGTAACTAGGGTGCAGAAGGACTGTTGTAGAGAGCAGAGGTTGGAGAATATTCTGCAGAAGGACTGTTGCAGAGAGCAGAGTTTAGAGACTGATGTGTGGAAGTCCTGCTACAGAGAGCCGAGTTTGGAGACTTGAATGCAGAAGGACTTTTACAGAGAGCAGAGGTTAAATACAGGGGTGCAGAAGGATCTTACAGAGAGCAGATTTTGGAGACTGTGGTGCAGAAGGACTGTTGCAGAGATCAGAGGTTGGAGAATTGGGTGCACTAGAATCATTGCACAGAGCAGAGGTTGGAGACTGGGGTGCAGTAGGATCCTTGCAGAGAGCACATTTTAGCGACTGGGGTGCAGAAGGCCTGCTACAGAGAGAAGAATTTGGAGACTGGCATGTAGAAGGCCTGTTATAGAGAGGAGAGGGTGGAGATTTAGGTGCAGGTGGACTGTTACATAGAGTAATGTTTTGAAACTGGGGTGCGGAAGGATCGTGTAGAGAGCAGAGGTATCAGACTGATGTGCAGAAGGACTGTTGCAGAAAGTAGAGGTTGGAAATTGGGGTGCAGAAGTGTCACGACCCCCTTGCCCGCAAGGAAGACGTGTTTCAGGAATCTTCTTTCAGCAGTTTATTCAGGCCCTTGACATTCTTCTAATAATTATTCTAATCCCCGGAATAATCATTGGATGCCCCTCCCAGCCTTAATAAAGCACCTCGAACCCCAATGCGATGCTGCCACGTGGACCCTTCTCACAGGGTGCTAGAGAACAACACGCCAACTTTCTCTGATAAGGGGTTGACAATACGCCAACTCTCTCTGATAATGAGTTGTCCTTCACAGACCACAGCAGAGCCAGCGCCATCATGTAATGGCGCCCACAGTCCACAGAAACGGCTCACCACACAGAAGGACCGTTACAGAGACCAGATTTTGGAGACTACGGTATAGAAAACCTGTTACAGAGAGCAGAGGCATGAGACTGGGGTGCGGAAGGAATGATACAGAGAGCACTGCTTGGAGACTCAGGTGCAGAAAGATAGATACAGAGAGCAGAGGTTTTAGACTGAGGTTCAGAAGGACTGATACAGAGAGCAGATTTTGGAGACTTGGGTGCAGAAGACCCGTTACGGAGGGCAGTGGTTGGAGACTGCGGTACAGAAGGACTGTTACAGAGAGCAGATATTGGAGACTGGGAGAAAAAAGACTGTTGCAGAGGACAGAGGTTGGAGACTGGGGTGCTGCAGGACACTTGCACAAAGCACAGGATAAAGACTGGGAAAGAGAAGGATGTTACAGAGAACAGAGTTTAGAATCTGGAGTGCAGAAGGATCTTACAGAGACCAGAGTTTGGAGACTGTGGTGCAGAAGGACTGTTGCAGAGAACAGTGATTGGAGACTGAGGTGCAGAAGTCCTGTTACATAGAGTAGAGGTTGGAGACTGGTGTGCAGAAGGATGGTTGAAAAGAGCAGAGCTTGGAGACAGGGGTGAAGAAAGATCTTACAGAGACCTGAAGTTGGAGACTGAGGTGCAGAAGGACTCTTGTAGAGATCAGAGGTTGGAGACTTGGGTGCAGTAGGATTTTTGCAGAAAGCAGAGGTTGGAAACTGGGGTGCAGAAGGACTGTTGCAGAGAGCAGATTTTAGAAACTGGGGTGCAGAAGACTGTTACACAGAGCAGAAGTTGGAGACTGGGGTGCAGAAGGACTGTTATAGAGAGGAGAGTTTGGAGACTGGGGTGCTAAAGGACTGTTACAGAGTGCAGAGTTTAAAGACTGGGTGTCAGAAGGATTTTACAGATAGCAGAGTTGGGAGACTGAGGTGTAGAAGGACTGTTACAGAGAACAGAGGAAGGAGACTGGGGTGAAGAGAGCAGAGTTTTCAGACTGAGGTGCGGAAGAACTATTGCAGAGAGTAGATGTTGGAGACTAGGGTGAAGAAGGACTGTTGTAGAGAGCAGAGGTTGGAGACTGACTTGCAGAGGTCCTGTTACAGAGAGCAGAAGTTGGAGACTCGGAAGCAGAAAGACTGTTACAGACAGCAGTGTTTAAAGACTGGAGTACAGAAGGATCATTTCAGAGCAAAGAATTTTCAGACTGAGGTGCAGAAGGACTGTTGCAGAGAGCAGTTGTTGGAGTCTTGGGTGAAGAAGGACTGTTGCAAAGAGCAGACGTTGGAGTCTGGGGTGAAGAAGGGTCGTTGTAGAGAGCAGATTTTGAAGACTTGGGTGCAGAAGGACTGTTGCAGATAGCAGAGGTTGCAGACTGTGGTGTAGAAGGACTGTTGGAGGGAACAGAGTTTGGAGACTTGGGTGCAGAAGAAATGTTGCAGAGAGCAGAGTTTGGAGACTGAGATGCAGAAGGACTGTTACAGAGATCACTGGTTCGAGACTGGGGTGCAGAAGGACTAATAGAGAAAGAAGAGTTTGGAGACTGTGATGAAGAAAGGAAATTACAGAGAGCAGACTTTAAAGACCGCAGGACAGGAGGCCTGTTACAGAGAGCAGAGGTTGGAGACTGGGGTTGAGCAGGACTATTTCAGAGTGCAGATATTGGAGACTGGGGTGCAGAAGAACTGTTGAAGAGAGAAGATGTTGGAGACTGGGGTGCAGAAGAACTATTTCAGAGAGCAGAGTTTGGAGACTGAGGTGCAGAGAGAATGTTACAGAGAGCAGAGGTTGGAGACTGGGGTGCAGAAGTACTGATACAGAGAGCAGAGGTTGGAGACTGTGGTGCAGAAGGACTGTTACAGTGAGCATAGTTTGGAGACTAGGGTACAGAAGGACTGTTCCAGAGAGCAGATGTTGGAAACTGTGGTTCAGAAGGACTGTTGCAGAGAACAGAGGTTAGAGAATCGGGTATAAAATGACTTTTGCAGAGAGCCCATGTTGGAGAATGAGGTACAGAAGGATTGTTACAAAGAGCAGATTTTGGAGACTAGGGTGCAGAAGGATCTTACATAGAGCAGAGGTTGGAGACAGGGGTGCAGAAGTACTGTTGCAGAGAGCATAGGTTTGAGACTGAGGTGCAGAAGGACTATTATAGAGAAGAGTTTGGAGATGGGGAGAAGAAGGACTGTTATTGAGAACAGAGGTTGGAGACTCATGTGCAGCAGTACCGTTGCAGAAAGCAGAGGTTGGAGACTGGGGAAGAGATGGAATGTTACTGGGAGCAGAGTTTTGAAACTGTGGTGCAGAAGGATATTACATAGAGCAGTGGTTGGAGACAGGGGTGCAGAAGGACTGTGTCATAGAGCAGATGTTGGAGACTGGGGTGCAGAAGGATTGTTGCATATAGCAGAGATTGGAGACTGGGGTGCAGAAGTTTTGTTGCAGAGAGCAGACGTTGCAGACTGGGGTGAAGAAGGATCGTTGCAGACAGCAGATGTTAGAGACTGGGGAGCAGAAGAACTATTATAGAGAGTAGAGTTTGGATACTGAGGTGCAGATGAATCGTTGCTTAGAGCAGAGATAGGAGACTGAGGTGCAAAAGGACTGTTGCAGAGAGCAGAGGTTGGAGACTGAGGTACAAAAGGACTGTTACAGAGAGTAGAGTTTGGAGATTGGCGTGCAAAAGGCCTGATACAGAGAGCAGAGGTCAGAGACAAGGGTGCAGAAGAACTGTTACATAGAGCAGAGTTTTTAGACAAGGTGGCAAAAGGATCTTACAGAGAGTAGAGGTTGTAGACCAAGGTGCAGCAGGATTGTTACAGAGAGCAGAGGTTGGTGACTAAGGTGCAGAAGGATCGTTGCAGAGAACAGAGTTTTCAGTCTGAAGTGCAGAAGGACTTTTGCAGAGAGCACATGTTGGAGACTGGGGTGCAGAAAGACTGTTGCCAAGAGCAGAGGTTGAAGACTGGAGTGCAGAAGGACGGTTGCAGAGATCAAGTTTGGAGACTGAGGTGCAGAAAGACTGTTACAGAGAGCAGAGTTTGGAGACGGTGCTGAAGAACTGGTAAAGAGGGCAGAGGTTGGAGACTGGGGTTCAGAAGGAACGTTATAGAGAACAGAGGTCAGAGACTTGGGTGCAGAAGGCCTGTTACAGAGAGCAGAGTTTTGAGAAGGGGTGCAGAAGTACTTTTACAGAGAGTAGAGCCCGAGGTGCAGAAGAACCATTGCAGAGAGAAGAGGTTGGAGACTGAGGTGCAGAAGGATTGTTACAGAGAACAGACATTGGAGACTTGGTCTCACAGGGACTGCTGTAGAGAGCAGAGGCTGGACATGGGGTGTAGCAGGACTGTTGCGGAGAACACAGGTTTGAGATTTGCGTGAATAAGGACTGTTGTAGAGAGTACACGTTGAAGACTGTGTTGCAGTAGGACTGTTACAGAGGCAGAGGTTGGAGACATTGGTGCAGAAGAACTGTTGCGGAGAGCAGATGTTAGAGACTGGGTTGCACAAGGACTCTTGCAGAGAGCAGATTTTGTAGACTGAGATGCAGAAGTACTGTTACAGAGAGCAGAGGTTGGAGATTGGGGTGCAGATGGACTGATACAGAAAGCAGAGTTTGGAGACTCGGGTACAGAAGGACTGTAGTAGAGAGCAGGGGTTGGAGAATGGGGTGCAGAAGAACTGTTGCAGAGAGCAGAGTTTGGAGACTTGGGTGTAAAAGGATCGTTGCATAGAGCAGAGCTTGGACACTGGGGTGCCGAAGGACTGTTATAGAGAGCAGATGTTTAAGACTGAGGTGCAGAAAGACCTTTGCAAAGAGAAGAGATTGGAGACTGACATGCAGAAGGTCTGTTGCAGAGTGTAGAGGTTAATAACTTGGGTGTAGAAGGACTTTTGCAGAGACCAGAGTTGGAGATTGGGGTGCCGAAAGACTGTTACAGAGAGCAGAGGTTTGAGACCTGAGTGCAGAAGGACACATAGAGAAAGCAGAGGTTGGAGAGTGGGGTGCAGAAGGACCATTAAAGAGAGAAGAGTTTGGAAACTGCAGTACAGAAGGACTGTTACAGAGAGCAGAGGTTGAAGACTGGGTTGCAGAAGTCGTGTTACAGAGAGCAGAGTTTGGAGAATGAGGTGCAGAAGGACTGTTACAGAGAGCAGAATTAGGAGACTGGCGTACAGAAGGGTGGTTTAAGGGAGCAGAGTTTTCAGACTGAGGTTCAGAAGGACTGTTGCAGAGAGCAGGTGTTCGAGACGGGTGTAGAAGGACTGTTGCAGAGAGGAGAGTTTGGAGACTGGGTTGCTGAAGATTCTTACAGAGAGCAGAGGTTGGAGACTGAGGTTCAAGTGGACCTTTACAAAGAGCAGTGGTTTCAGACTGGGGTGTAGAAGGATCGTGCAGAGAGCAGCGGTTTCAGACTGAGGTCAAGAAGGACGGTTACAAAGAGCAGACGTTGGAAACTGAGGTGTAGACGGACTGTTACACGTAGGAGAGTTTGGAGACTCAGGTTCAGAAGGACTGTTACAGGAAGCAGAGTTTGGAAATTGAGGTGCAGAAAGACTTTTACAGAGAGCAGAGGTTGGAGACTTCGGTATAGGACTGTTACCGAGAGCAAAGGTTGGAGACTTGGGTGCAGAAGGATTCTTACATTGAGCACAGGTTGGAGACTGAGGTGCACACAGTTAGATACAGAGAACAGAGGTTAGAGACTGGGGTTAAGACAGATTGATACAGAAAGCAGATGTTGGAGACTGGGGTGTAGAAGGACCCTTACAAAGAGCACAGGTTAACGACTGTGGTACAGAAGGACTGTTAGAGAGAGCAGATCTTGGAGTCTGGGGAGCAGAAGTACTTTTTCAGAGGACAGAGGTTGGAGACTGAGGTGGAGAAATAATGTTACAAAGAGCAGAGTCTGGAAACTGGAGTGCAGAAGGGTATTACAGAGAGCAGAGGTTGGAGACTGTGGTGCAGAAGGACTGTTGCAGAGAGTAGACGTTGGAGACAGAGGTCCAGAAGGATCGTTGCAGAGAGCAGAGTTTGGAGCCTGGGGTGGAGAAATACTGTTGCAGAGAGCAGACATTGGAGACTGGGGTAAAGAAGGACTGTTACAGAGAGCAGGGTTGATGACTGGTGTGAAAAGGACATTTACAAAGAGAAGAGGTTGGAGACGGGGGTTCAGATGGATCTTACAGAGAGCAGAGTTTGAAGACGGGGTGCAAAGGACAGTTGCAGAGAGCAGATGTTGAAGACTGGGGTGGAGAAGAATCGTTGAAGAGAGAAGTGGTTAGAGACTGGAGTGCAGAAGTCCTGTTACAGAGAGCAGAGTTTAAAGACTGTTGTACAGAACGACTTTTACAGAGTGTAGAGTTTAAAGACTGGGTTCCAGAAGGGTCTTACAGAGAGCAGAGTATGGAGACTGAGGTGTAGAAGGACTGTTACAGAGAGCAGAGGTAGGAGACTGGGGTGCAGAAGGGTCGTTGCAGAGAGCAGAGTTTTCAGACTGAGGTGCAGAAGTGCTGCAGAGAGCAGATGTTGGAGACTGGGCTGCAGAAGGACTGGTGCAGAGTGCAGATTTGGTAACTAGGGTGCAGATTGACTCTTTTAGAGAGCAGACGATGAAGACTGGGGTGCAGAGGACTGTTGCAGAGAGCATAGTTTGGAGATTGAGGTGTGGAAGGCCTGTACCAGAGAGCAGAGTTTGGAGACTAAGATGCAGAAGGACTGTTACAGAGAGAAGAGGTTGGATACAGGGGTGCAGAAGGATCTTACAGAGAGCAGAATTTGGATACTGAGGTGCAGAAGCACTGTTGCAGAGATCAGAGGTTAAAGACTGGGGTGCACTAGGATCATTGCAGAGAGAAAGCTTGGAGACTGGGGTGCAGACAGATCATTGCAGAGAGCTGATTTTGGAGACTGGGGTGCTGAGGCCTGCTACAGAGTGTAGAGTTTGGAGACTGGCCTGCAGAAGGCCTGTTACAGAGAGGAGGGGTGGGAGACTGAGATGCAGATGTCCTGTTACATAGAGTAGAGGATGGAGACTGGGGTGCTGAAGGATCGTGCAGAGAGCAGATGTTTCAGGCTGAGGTGCAGAAGGACTGTTGTAGAGATAAGAGGTTGGATACTGGGGTGCAGTAGGATCATTACAGAGAGCAGAGTTTGGAGACTGGGGTGCAGAAGGATTGTTGCAGAGAGCAGAGTTTGAAGACTGGCGTGCAGAAGTCCTGTTACAGGAGAGGAGAGTTTGGAGACTGGGGTGCAGAACGACTGCTAGAGGGATCAGTGTTTGGAGATTGGGTTGCTGAAGGATCTTACAGAGAACAAAGGTGTGGAATGAGGTGCAGGTGGACTGTTACAGAGAGCAGTGGTTTTATACTGGCATGCAGAAGGATCGTGCAGAGAGCAGAGGGTTTCAGACTGAGGTGCAGAAGGACTGTTACAGAGAGTGGAGGTGGAGACTGAGGTGTAGAAGGACTGTTACAAAGAGAGACAGTTTGGAGAATAAGGTGCAGAAGGACTGTTGCAGGAAGCAGAGAAATTGGCGTGCAGAATGGACCGTTACAAAGAGCAGAGGTTGGAGACTGCGGTATAGGATTGTTACAGAGAGCAGAGGTTGAAGACTGAGGTGCAGAAGGACTCTTACATAGAACAGAGGATGGAGACTGAGGTGCAGAAGGATAGATACAGAGAACAGAGGTTGGAGCTGGGGTTCAGACAGACTGTTACAGAAAGCACATAGGTTGGAGACTGGGATTTAGAAGCACCATTACAAAGAGCAGAGGTTGGAGACTGCTCTGAAGGACTGTTACAGAGAGCAGATTTCGGAGTCTTGGGAGAAGAGGACTGTTGCTGAGGACAGAGGTTGTAGACTGTGGTGGAGGAAAAATGTTACAGAGAGCAGAGTTTGAAACTGGAGTGCAGAAGGAAATTACAGAGAGCAGTGGTTGGAGACTGTGGTGCAGAAGGACTGTTACAGAGTGCAGACGTTGGAGACTGGGGTCCAGAAGGATCCTTGCAGAGAGCTGAGTTTTGAGACTGGGGTTCAGAAGGACTGTTGCAGAGAGCACATGTTGGAGAGGGGGTGCAGAAAGACTGTTGCCGAGAGCAGATTTTAGAAACTGGGGTGCAGATGGACTGTTACACAGAGCAGAGGTTGGATAGTGAGTTGCAGTAGGACTGTTTCAGAAAGCAGAAGTTGGATACGCAGGGCAGAAGTACCCTTACAGAGAGCAGAGGTTGGAGACTGGGGTTTAGATGGATTTAACAGAGAGCAGAGTTTGGAGATTGGGTTTCTAAAGGACTGTTACAGAGTGCAGAGTTAAATGACTGAGTTGCAGAAGTATCTTACAGAGAGCAGAGTTGAGAGACTGACGTGCAGAAGGACAGTTACAGAGAGCAGAGGTAGGAGACTGGGGTGCAGAAGGGTCGTTGCAGAGAGCAGAGTTTTCAGTCTGAGGTGCAGAAGAACTGCTGCAGAGAGCAGATGTTGGAGACTGTGGTGCAGAAGGCCTGTTACAGAGAGCAGAGTTTGGAGACTGGGGAGCAGAAGGACTGTTATAGAGAGCAGAGTTTGGAGACTGGGTTGCTGAAGATTCTTACTGACACCAGAGTTTGGAGACTGAGGTGCAGGTGGACTGTTACAGAGAGCAGTGATTGGAGACTGCGGTGCAGAAGGATCGTGCAGAGAGCAGAGGTGTCAGACTGAGGTTCAGAAGAACTGTTACAGAGAGCAGAGGTTAGAGACTGAGGTGTAGAAGGTCTGTTACAGAGAGCAGAGTTTGGAGACTAACTTGCAGAAGGACTGTTACAGAAAGCAGATGTTGGAAATTGGGGTGCAGAAGGACCGTTACTGAGACCAGAGTTTGGAGACTGCGGTATAGAAAAACTGATACAGAGGGCATAGGTTGGAGACTGAGGTGCAAAACAATAGATAAAGAGAGCAGTGTTTTGAGACTGAGGTTCAGAAGGACTGATAAGGAAATCAGAGTTTGGAGACTGGGATGCAGAAGGCCCGTTATGGAGAGCAGAGTTTGAGGACTGCGGTACAGAAGGACAGTTACAGAGAGAAGATGTTGGAGACTGGGGAGCAGAAGGACTGTTGCAGAGGACAGAGGTTGGAGACTGGGGTGCCACAGCACACTTAAAGAAAGCAGAGGTGAAAGACTGGGGTGAAGAAGGAATGTTACAGAGAGCAGAGTTTGGAAACTGGAGTGCAAAGGATCGTTGCAGAGAGCAGAGTGTGGAGACTGGGGTGCAGAAGGACTGTTGCAGAGAGCAGAGGTTGGAGATTGGAATGCAGAAGGACTTTTGCAGAGAGCAGAGGTTGGAGACTGAGGTGCAGAACGATTGTTACAGAGGGAAGTGTTTGGAGACTAGGGTTCTGAAGGACTGGTACAGGGAGGAGAGTTTGGACGCTGGGGTGAAGAAGGACTGTTATAGAGAGCATAGTTTGGAGACTGGGTTGCTGAAGAATCTTACAGAGAGCAGAGGTTGGGGACTGAGGTTCAGGTGGACTTTTACAGAGAGCAGTGGTTTGAGACTGGGGTGCAGAAGGATCGTGCAGAGAGTAGAATTTTCAGACTGGGGTGCAGAAGGATTCTTACAGAGAGCAGAGGTTGGAGGCTGAGGTGTAGAAGGAGTGTTACAGAGAGCAGTGTTTGGAGACTCAGGTGCAGAAGGACTGATACAGGAAGTAAAGTTTGGAAATTGGGGTGCAGAAGGACCGTTACAGAGAGCAGAGTTTGCAGACTGCGGTATAGGACTGTTACCAAGAGCAGAGGTTTGAGACTTGGGTGCAGAAGAACTCTTACATAGAGCATAGGTCAGAGACCGAGGTGCAGAAGGATAGATACAGAGAACAGAGATTGGAGACTGGGGATCAGACAAACCGTTACAGAAAGCATCGCTTGGAAACTGGAGTCAAGAAGGACCGTTACAAAGAGCAGAATTTGGAGACTCCGGTACAGAAGGACTGTTACTAAAAGCAAATCTCGGAGTCTGGGGAGCAAAAAACTGTTGCAGAGGAAAGAGGTAAGAGACTGAGGTTGAGAAGAAATGTTACAGAAAGCAGAGTTTGAAAACTGGAGTGCAGAAGGATCTCAAAGAGAGCAGAGGTTGGAGACTGTGGTGCAGAAGGACTGTGGCAGAGAGCAGA